>NW_026055826.1:0-40368 GCF_023758015.1 Alternaria viburni
GGGGTGGGGAGGGGGGGAAGGCTGGGGTGGAAGGGGAGAAGGGAGGGGTGGAAGGGAAGGAGAAGAAGGGAGGGGCGAGTGTGGTGGGAGAGAGGGTTGAGAAGGTTAAGGGGAGGCTGGGAAGGTTGAATGAGGGGTTGGCGGCTTTGAAGTAGGTGATTTGATTGGGATTGATGGCTAGTGATGCATGTACGGAGCTGGGCGATGGCTATGAGCTTTGCGACAAGAATAGAATTTCATAGCTTTTGCAATATCCCACTAAGTTTGCTTCGTTTACCTTGTGATGGTGACTGCACAGAGCTACGTAACGAGATTGTGGCTGCATTGCCTTAGGAATACGGACTATACAGGCTCGCATAGGCCCGAGACCATCAGTTAAGCCCCTCGTGACCCGCAGGTAGGCGGAGGGCCTGTTTTATCGTGAATCCAACTCGTAAAAGCTGAGATATTCGTTTCGTTCATAAAATTCAGACAGGCTCGCATTACTGGAGAGTACAGAACTAGAGGGCCTGTAGTATGTTGCTTCTGCCGAGGAAACTTCCGATGGATTTCGCTGGAAAGCTTCGTTACCAGGTCTCCATGTAGTTGTGATAGTGGGAAGTGCACGGAGAATTTTCATACATCCCGGGTTCTCTTCCAGTCCTCCCATCGACGCGGTAGTGGTGTTGAGTATCATGAGAGCGCCATCCCTCGCGATGGGAACATTCCTCCAAAGGTGAGGGCTCAGATGGAGTAAAGCCACTATATTACGCAACGCATTCTCTTGATTCTGCGCACAGGCAGCTACAAGGATATTACCAGGAATGTCTTGTAACCAACAAAACCATGCGGGCACGGTGAATGCCAAGGGACTTACAGGCACTGTTTCCCATGGGTGTGGCTGAAAAAGGTCATTATCCAAAATATCGAATGTCTTCCTGGTTCTCCAATCCTGAAATATTGTTTTGTATGAGTTGAGCTTGTCCCTGTATTGAACCATGTCCCAAAGCTGATGTAACATCTGCACACTGAATTCGAGGAGTCGCCGATTCTCGAGGTACTGCAATAGTGGCTTGTCTGATGCCGTGAGTAGCTGATGTATGCATCTGGTCGTCGCCTGGGAAAAGGCTCTCCTAGTCTCGGGGGTAACGCCACGAAGCTCGAGATTGAGGTCTTCGTTAGCTTCTTCCGCAAGATGAGCGCCAATTCCCTGATAAAGGTGCTCATCATGAACATTGTTGAAGGTGCCCGATGGTCGCTCAGAATCTTCCAAATAGCAACCGCGACATCTGGCATCCCATGCTTGCATCGCTCTCGTTGATAAGTCCGTTGGCGTGGCGTCTCCCAAAATGTTTTGCACTGGATGATATTGCGGCTGTACTGAGTAAGAAGGTATCGGGTCGCTTGGGTGGTACCGTGCCGGGGCACTTCTGTCGAACCCCGACTGCAGCGGTTCGCAGGGGGAAGAAAATGACAGAACACTGGTTCCGAATTCTCCTTGTATGGCCAATCGGGGATGGAATGAAGGCTCTTGACCAGCGCTCATTGGCAGATAAACCTGCAGGTATGTAACCAGCCCATCCTCTACCACCGATCTAGCGCGTGCCGCATTCGTCCTAATGACCTCGGGGCATCTGGTTGAAGCAATGAAGTCGAGAGAAGTACGATGTACCAGGATTGCGACCCATTGATCATTGATCTCTTCTTCATGATATTCTTGGAATTGTTTTCGAGCCTCGTCAGGAGGTACAACATCGACAAGCCCTCCGCATTGATCGTAGACGTCAAATGCGAATACTCCCCAGCTTTGCTGTCTTGTTATAGGCTTGTGAACCAAGAAGGGATCTGTCGTAGGTGTCATGGAAGCTTCCACGTTGATCTCCTCGTCGATGCTCATGGCTTCAGATAACATCGACAGCGTCAGCGCCCGTGATTGGCTAGTACCAATGATCCAATCAAGTATCCGCCTAGTCTTCTTGAAGTCACGGTTCTGCAAACGGCGAGCTATGGCAGCGTAAAGATCTTCGAGTTCGGATGGCAGCGAATGAAGTGCTTGGTTCAGGTCCGTGATCCCCGAAAATGCATCTTTGGAGATCTGATGCAGCTCCTTGAGTACTAAGGTCACCCACAAGAAGACACCGTTCGCGTTCTGTATCAGATAATCTCTCATAGCTAGAAACTGGTCGTCGACCAATGCAGCGAGAGCGGGATCAGGCTGTATCGTTGTGGTAGCGGACACAGCATCTCGTGGTCGTTTGCGCCTTCTGCGGCTGTCTGGCTTCGAAGCCTCGATACTCTGTGCTTCAAAGTCATGACTTTGATCGATTGCATGCCGTAGCCAGCCCAAATTTCTGTCGATGACCTCCTTCAAGTCCTGCTCGTTCTCTTGCTCCAATACAATCTGCTCACAGTCGCGAAAGATAATTTGTAAGGATTCATACGGCCGACTGAGGATGATGAACCGCATACATGATTCTGGGTGCTCCGCAAGGTCCAAAAGGAACGTCGCTAGATGTTGCCGTGACTTATCAATCTGATCGTCGTTTTCGGACTCGTCCAATGCGTCAATAACGGCCATGATAGTAGAGTCTTGCGGTGTTCGTGATATGGCCCATAAGAACTCTTCCAAAAGATCTCTTGACCATTTCCACGAATCACATGGCGGTAGTCTCGCTTTCCGATAGATGTTGACATGCTCTCGGAACAGTTTCTCGTCCTGTTCGAGGAAGTTGCCAAGTAATGCCTGTAAGAGAGATTGGTGTGACCGCTGCGCCAAAGTAAGCTTGACGCTGTAGAACCAGGCTCCGATCACCGGAGGTATTTCTTTAGACCGGAGTCTCATGAGGACGTCTTTCGCCAAAGTTGATTTACCACTCCCCGGCTTACCACGGATCCACAAAGTACCTCCATTATCCTGCCACCTGTGGAATGACGGATGGGTATCCAACCAACTGAAAGTCCCTGAAGCAGGTGGAAGGATTTGATTTAATCGAGCGAGAACCTCCTGGGATTTTAGAGATGCGAGACACTCTATAAAGCACGTCAGATTCATACTTCGAGTAATGGGGGATCACTAACAGGGAAACCTTACCCAGGTATTCGGTTCTGCGACTGATCGTCAATGAAAATGGTTGTTGAATATCTGGAGATTGATTCCCCCAGTTGTGCATCACCGCCTGCAGCCTCGACGTCTCTGGAAGAAGAGCACGGAACCCTCTCACCACCATTTCCAATTCATTGCTGCGAATAGTAGAGTTTGTGAGATGACATATTGAGAAGAGAAGAAAGCAATTAGTTGGCAGTCTTTGCAACGAATAGCCAACCAAATGATTGATGTTCCCGATGCTATAACCCCCTAACAACGTTTCATAGTCGACTCGGGAGCCTTCTTCAACGCCTTTTTCGGTCGACAATCTTTCGAGAAGGCCAAAATTGGAGCTATCCATTTCTGATATGCGTGTAGCAAGTTCTGTTTCGCTCGTGTTGCGAGCTAACTGGACACATGCGAAAGCCACCATGAGCTCTTTGGGAGTAATAGGTCGCTGCACATCAATACAAACATGGTGAGGTACACCCTCGTCTTGTTTACAATGCTCGCATGAATTGTGTTGGGATTGATCAACATCCACGAGAGGTTTGTTGTAACTCCGCAGGACAATGTTCGTAAGATTGAGGTTGATGAATTGAGGCGACATCTGTAAGAGTGTATCCGCGATTGCGACGATGTCATTCTCTTTTATATCTCGCTCAGGTCCTGTACCCTTCCAGTCAATGTGTAATAGCTCATAGCCATGTCGCAGCCACGAATCACAAATGCTTGTGTTTGTGATCCAATGAGTACTTGATGCAGTGGTTTGGCTCACGCGTTCTGACTGGTAACGAACACTGTATGATACGCGTTCAGCTACACTAGTAACATAGTCGCAAATTCGTTGAATCCCTGCTAGTCGTTCAGCTGGACAGTCCGCTTTCCCTCTGCTCCGTAGGGTACGTACGCTGTCGCTGCTGAAAGGCCGACTGGAACTTTTCGATATCGAGGAAAGCCGATTGTGACTCTAGATACTGTCTGGTAGCAGCGATGAGGTCGCCTGCCTTGTTGATCTCTTCCAGCCCTATATTCTCCAGACCTCTTGGCACGTTGAAACGGAAGAAACGCCCGTCGAGCGCAGGATGGTGTCGTTGAAATCTCTCAGCGGCGCTCTCACAGTTGGTAGCTATCGCTTTCAGCGTCTGCACCATACCAACGAGTGACTCGTCAACTTTTCCAAAAGCCGGTATACCAGTTCCAATGGAGACGAAACAACTTATGTTGTCTTCTAGTGTTTCTCCAGTATTGCGTGTCCATATGTCACCAGCTTCTGTCCAGACTTCGTCGATCGGGTTGTTTGCACCAAAGGCACCGTCCACAAACTCTTCATGGAGGATCTTGATAGGTTCGAAGAAGGTTGTCGCGGCTGAAGTGGCACGAGCTGCCTCCCATATCTTCACCGCGTTGTACAGGTCTCGCGATCGGCGTTGTATGGGGTAATTGGAGAAAAGCGTTATCTGTGAACCGGTCTTCCTGGTTACACAGACAAATCTGAGCTATTAGCCGGAGAAAGACTGTAGACATTGCGGCCCACTTACGTTTTGCATGTGGAGCCGGGGTCTTTGAGAAGCTCGTCTGGTCTAATGTTACGTTCCTCGAGTATGCGCTTAACCCCCTCCTCTATAGCTTTACCATCGTATCTCCCTTGGAGTTTACCCTTGCTGATAGAGTAGCGATGTTTGGCCTTCTCAAAGATAGCCGGCATAAGCTCATGGTATGCATCGATGCATTCCGCGACCGTCATACGCAGGCGCCCTAGCATGAGTGCAATGAGTCCGCCCGTAGACGTGCCACCGATAAGGTCGAAACAGTCGCAAGGCCTTGGTGGGTTCTCGGGATCCAGCTGCTCCATAAGGCGTTGTAAAATGTACAGCGACGACAGACCACGGATGCCTCCGCCGTCCAGAGAAAGTAGCGCAAGTCCTTTTCCATACCGAGGTCTTCCCATCGACGCTGTGTTCGGTTCCATAGTGTCCTCGATAATTTCGTTTCCTTCTGCGCGAAAGGATGGTAACATCGTGAGGAAGGAAAGAGGAAGGCTGAGACAAGGCAGGATGCGGGGTCGAAGCGCGTAAACAGGCGAATGGTTGCCGTTGTCGCCTATCGCTTACAGCGCCACGATTTGCTTTGCACGTGGGAATTATCTTTGCAGTATATTTCTCCGCGCGAATCGTCAGAGGCAAGGTCAGAAGTCCCCCGGAATGTTGTTTCGTGGTGTATCGTTTTGGACGAGCAAGCACCACGAATCCAACAGCACAAACATCTATAAACGTCCTTTTCTTATCACAAACGCTTGTGTTGACGATAATTATCTTTTCCGAGAGGACCTGCTGGGATGGGCACATATGAGTTTCGGAATGCGTTGTGGGATCTGCTCCGGCATCGACACCTTACATCCATCAGGAATGGATAGCAGTCAAATCTACTCGCGAAAAGACTTCAGGCTCAAGGACGAAGCCCAGGGACCGGTCAGTTATGAGATAATAGCATGAGTGTGTATGGAGACGACGACTCCAGACGAACCTGGCAAACCACCGTTACCGAATATCCAAGCACAAATCCTGGAGCGATATGCTCCTCATCTCTTGCTTATGATCCCCGTCCCTTGGAAACGCTATCAAAGAAGACCTGAGACGTCGATAAGAATTCCACGTTTTCCGCACAATACAGAACCAAGCAAGACCTCCCACGCCGATGTTGAGGCCTCTTCCGCTCTAGAGCTTAAATTCCAAAACCAAAACAGGGCCTCAACATCGGTGTGGCCGATCCTCCAAGCTTCCCTACCATGCAGAAAATGTGTCCACGCGGATACAAGTGACTTCAAATGTTGAAGCGCAATCAACACAACGCGCTAGTTTCCGAAGCGTCCGTTCCGACTCGGAACCCATACCCCACACTTGATCGACCCTTCCTCCGCTGTCAGCCCCTCAATAATGACGCCAGCCAGACGCTCTGGTCCCAACTCCTGCAAGCCATGCAAGCTTGCAAGGACCGAAGATGAGGGGTCGTCATATGTCATAGACTGGGTCTGGCTCCGTTGTGGGATCAACGCGCCTTTCGTCCTTTGCAACCATTTCCCACTTCACGATAATATACGCGCATCTCGTTCTATCGTCGCGACGAACTCTTTGTATCTTGTATCTCATATCTTGTATCTTGTATCTTTAAACCTTTGAAACTGCTTGTACGCGACAGGCGCACAACAACTCCCCAAAATGTCCCCCGACAAGATGAAAGCGGTGCACTACGAGGGCCCATTCAAAGTCTCGGTCAAGGACGTCGAACTGCCCAAGATACAGCATCCAGATGATGTGATAGTCAAGGTTACGACGGCGGCGATTTGCGGGTCGGACTTGCATATGTATCAGGGACGGACGGCTGCGGAGGCGGGCCTGGTGTTTGGTCATGAGAACATGGGGACTATTATCGAGGTTGGTGCCGGCGTGACGCTTTTGGAGAAGGGGGATAGGATTGTGTTGCCGTTTGTGAGTATTTCGTGGAGATGGAGTGCGGATGGTGGAGAGCTAACGCGATGGATCGTAGAATGTTGCCGACGGCAGGTGTCGCAATTGCGAGGAGGGCAAGACAGCGTTCTGCACTGGGTAAGTCGGACTCCAATAAGGCCGTCATGCACCTGTCCTAACAATAGAACAGAGTAAACCCAGGCTTCGCCGGCGGCGCTTACGGCTACGTAGCCATGGGCCCCTACCAGGGCGGCCAAGCGCAATACCTCCGAGTCCCCTTCGCCGACTTCAACGCCCTGAAGCTGCCAAAAGGAACCGAGCACGAAGCCGACTTCATACTACTAGCAGATATATTCCCAACGGGCTGGCATGGGCTGGTCCTCGCTGGTTTCCAGTCCGGCGAAAGCGTCGCGGTGTTCGGTGCAGGTCCTGTTGGTCTCATGGCAGCGTATAGCGGTATCCTACGAGGTGCAAGCAAGGTCTTCGTAGTCGACACAGTGCCTGAGCGACTGCAAGCTGCGGAGAAGATCGGATGCATTCCTATTGATTTCAGGAAGAGCGACCCGGTTGAGCAGATCATCAAGCTCAATGACGGTATGGTGGATCGCGCTGTCGACGCGGTCGGGTATCAAGCCGTGGACGCGTCTGGTAGCAAGGAGAAGCCAAACGTTGTCTTGGACCAGTTGATCATGGTGACCCGGCCAACGGGAGGCTTGGGTATTCCAGGTTTGTATGTGCCGGCCGATCCAGGAGCGCCCGATGAGCAGAGCAAGAAGGGCCAAATTCTGATCTCGTTCGGCAAGCTATTCGAAAAGGTATGTTCGTGGTTCGAAGTTGTGTACCCACCACTGACGACCGTAGGGTTTGCATCTTGGCACCGGGCAGTGTAATGTGAAGGCCTACAACAGGTATCTTCGCGACATGATTGTATCGGGCAAGGCTAAACCGAGCTTCGTTGTGTCGCACGAGATTAATATCGACGACGCGCCGACGGCATACGAGAAGTTTGACAAGAGGATCGAGGGGTATACGAAGGTGTTGATCCATCCGAATGGAGCTCTGAACTAGTTGGACGTATGAGTAATTAATCTACATTCCATTTTCGAGTAACTCACGTTCAAGCATTGAGTGTCGCGTTGATGCGCTCTGTCATGCGATCGCGTCGACGCCTGGCTGATCCCGTTCCCCCGCGCTAGTATCGCTGCATCGCCATCGCGCCGTCGTCGACGAGGTATGCCTTGACAATCTTGACTTCCTCCACAGGGCGGTCTTCCTTGTCTGTCTTGACCAAGCCCAGCTTCTTCACGATCTGCATCCCGCTCTTGACCCTTCCAAAGATGGTGTGCTTGCCGTCCAACCACGGAGTCGGCGCCAATGTGATGAAGAACTGGGAGCCATTGGTGTTGGGACCGGAGTTGGCCATGCTGAGGATGCCTGCACCCGTGTGCTTGAGCTGGGGGCTGATCTCGTCCTCGAACTTGTCTCCATATATGCTCTCACCTCCTCTTCCAGTACCCGTGGGGTCGCCGCCTTGGATCATGAAGTTTGGTATTATGCGGTGGAAGATCAGGCCATTGAAGTAGTTGCGCTGCGTGAGCGTCGAGAAGTTTTTGCATGTCTTGGGCGCGTGGTCGTTGTAGAGTTCGATGACAATGGTGCCCTGGTTGAATTGGTCAGGGTGTTGATCGTACAGGAATACGAACTTACAATAGTGGTGTCGAGCGCGATGTCGGTAGCCATGGTGAATGTGTAGTTGAGGGTATGAGGACTGTGATGGCAGCTTCCCCACGAGCTGGAATTCCATGTGAACTTTGGGACACGGACCGCCGACCAGCCACGCGCCTGCGCCACAGCTACTAGCTCAGAGCGATGATTCACAGCTAACGAACTATTCCGACATTGGGCGACCACAACCTCATCAACAAGAACATGGATCTCTCAACCTGGGCATTGCCCCAGCTATCGAAGCTTGTTCCTCTAGACGATGAGTCACTGAAGCAACTGATATCATATACTGAGTCACTATCGCCCAAAGAAGCAGCGGACCATCTGCAGAACTTCTTAGGCGACAGCCCGCAAGCACTTGAGTTTATCTCTTCATTTAACAACCGGAGAAAGCCCAAGCCTTCCAGCAGCCCTGGTCAGGCTCAAGCGTCAAATGGCATGTCAGAAGTACCCCGGGCGAAGCCAAAGAAGAAGAAACCCGGTTTGAACAAACTTCCGCCACCGCGACAAGTTGAGGACCATGGCAACGTATCTGGTGCATATCTCAAAAAGGATGAACAAGATTACATGGCGGGTAGCTCAAAGCCCAAGGCTGCCAAATTCGGCTTACAAGAACAACATGATGGGTTGCAATTACCAACCTTCACTACGTCATCGGGGACATCAACCCCCAAATCTCGTGGTGTCTCGCCTGCTCCGCAACCAGCAAAGAAACTTCCAGGCCAACTCATCTCGGATACGAAACCTAAGGCCAAGGCAAAGGTCAATGTTACTGGTGGCACGCCCATGCATGGTGCCTCAACGGCACTCAATGATCTGGAGTCCGCAATCAGAGCGCTTGAGATTCAGACGAACCCTACTCTTGCCCCACAAGATAACAGCAAGCGGAAATGCAACTGCATGGCTACCAGGCATCCTTTGCTCGAAGCTGCGCCAAACTGCTTGAACTGCGGAAAGATCATTTGCGTAAAGGAAGGCATCGGCCCATGCACTTTCTGCAACTCAGCTTTATTCAGTGCACAAGACATCCAATCCATGGTGCGCGTTCTCCGCGAAGAGCGCGGAAAAGAGAAGATGGCCGCCAACAACGCGGGCCAAAAGCGTGCCGATGTCTCGCTCGCACCACGCCCGTTCTCAACACCCCGCACAGGAACACCCGCATCTTCCAATCCGGCCTCGGACGTCGAGTCTGAGAACGAGAAGCTCGCAAAAGCAAAACAGCACAGAGACAAGCTGCTCGCCTTCCAAGCCCAAAACGCCAAACGAACACAAGTCCACGACGAAGCCGCCGACTTCGAAACTACAACCGCCGGCCTCAGCATGTGGGCCAGCCCCCAAGAACGCGCCATGCAGCTCAAGCGCCAGCAAAAAGCTCTGCGCGAGCAAGACTGGAATGCGCGCCCAGAATACGAGAAGCGCAAAGTAGTCGCCAGCATCGATCTCTCGGGAAAGAAGCTTGTCAAGCGCATGGCTGCTACCGAGAGGCCGGCTACACCCGAGAGCGAAGATGAGCCACCCGAACCTACTCAACGGCCCCGAGATGGGAATACGCTATCGAGTGGGAGCGGGGCGTTCAGCAAGAATCCGCTGTTGGGTGGACTGTTTAGGCCGACTATCAAGGTTCAGGAGAGTAAAGGCAAGGAGAATGCGGGTGAAGGGGGGAGGAAGCAGACGTGGCGTCGCGTGCAGGATGATAACGATGATAATGAGCAGTGGATCCTGGATGGGGGTGTTTATGGTTCGAGAGCGGATAATGTGAGCTTGGAGATGGATGGTCTGAGATGATGAGGACTATGATCTCCAACAACGATAATTCTACATTGATAGCACTATAACGAGCCAGCAATCAACATCCATTCCCAAATCAGCGCCTCAATCATCACGGTGAAAACCCAGCGGTAAACTTCCACCAAGCTCTCCCATCCTCTCATTCTACCTAGGCAACTCGAATCAAGAACACAGTCTGCATGGCCCCCGTAGCCGAACAGCCGTACTTGTGGCGTATCAAGCATCCACTCCGGTGTCGCTATCGTACATACGCGAGAGCGAGCATAGCTCACGGGACTAGAGACCATGCATCTATACGGCAGGTTAAGCCCACCTGGGCATGCTTCCCTGTAGGTATCCAACGCGGACTTTTCTCCGCGCGAATAGGACCGAAGGGGAAAGCCGCGCGGAGGTGTATTGTGCGAGGAGCGAAGAGCGAAACAGCGAGTGAGCGAGTGAAGAAACTGCCGTGGTCCCAAGTACCCGTATGTGACATCCCAGCTGAAGCCCTCTCCTTACATACAGAATCGCCGCATCGCACCACCTCTCCATTCCAAGGTTACCAACACCAACCCACCGTCCCCCGCCGATCCCCGTTCACCTTTCTCCCCATCCCCAGGTTTTCCAACGAAGCCATCTGAGATCGACAAACCTCGCCAAAAGCTTGTTCAGCCGCTTCTTTGCTTGTTGCGACAAGCTCGACCAAGCAATTGCGGGGTACATACACACTACCAGCCCACGCTAACCCCATTCACAACTTCCCCCGAAGTACGCGACGTCCCATGGACATGGTACGGAAGGAAGTGATAGGCTAGCTGGTAACGTGGCGGAAGTGTCAGGTAGGCGTGTTGGAAAGTTACCGCGGCCGTGGTGCGAGAAGCGAATCCAGATGCGCGGATGGGGACGGTGGGTGGATGGGCTAGACCGTGGACTTGGGGCTAGTGTGAAGGAGGATAATGGAGGGAAATGGAGGAAGAGGGACGATGTGAGGACTAGTTGGATGTTAGGTGGGAAATACCCCGCAGACTGAGTCGTGGGTGGGGAATGTGATGGACGGGCCCTGGTAGAGGGGCGTGGTGAAGGCAAGGGTGG
The DNA here is from genome assembly GCF_023758015.1 of Alternaria viburni. Taxonomy (NCBI): domain Eukaryota; kingdom Fungi; phylum Ascomycota; class Dothideomycetes; order Pleosporales; family Pleosporaceae; genus Alternaria; species Alternaria viburni. Next base: position 11,116 of record NW_026055826.1, read on the forward strand.
GTTCCAAGTACATGGATAGCATAAGAGCCCCGCTGAGCCTCCAAACGAAGTGTCAGTCAGTCTTGCGAACACTTTCGTTTGTGTTGTTCAAAGTCTACACTCCTGTCTACGACGGCCGTCTCCATACGTAGACTATGAAGAAAAACACGATGCGGGACCACAGCGATGGCTCTGGTACGCAATCCTACACCCCAACTCCACACTCACCTACACATTTACTAAGCCAATTTAACAATAGATGTCTCAGACCACTCCCCCTCAGCGTCCAAACCAGCGTTCAACCACATCGAGCAAATCCACACCAACGAGCAAGTCCCCGGCCACACCAACTACTACGAAAAAGATGGCTTGCGGACAGCCGGCGACGGCGAAGACCACGACGCTGAGCAGCCTATGAACTTTAAAAGACTTATGGCGTTGGTCGCTATGGCTTTTCGTGCGTAGAGCCCTTCACAAACACTGCTACACAACGTTGTTTTCTCGCTAACGCTCAAAAACAGTCTGGACAGGCAGCCAAATCCCCGTCTACCTCTTCGGCGGCGTCCCCCCCTACATCTACGCCGACATAGGCGGCACCGACCGCTGGATCTGGTTTATCCTGGCAAACCTCCTCTCCCTCGCCGCCGTATGCCCCTTCGTCGGTTCCATCTCCGACATCGTGGGCCGCCGGTGGGTCGCCATGATCGGCGCGTGCTTCCTTATCCTCGGCATGATCATCTGCTCAACCGCCCATTCGATGAATATCTTCATTGCAGGAATGGTGTTTAGCGGTGTGGGCGCGGGCATCAACGAGCTTACGGCGTTGGCGGTGACGAGCGAGCTTGCGCCGACGAGTCAGAGGGGCAAGTATGTTGCGATATTGGTTTTTACGATTTTGCCGTTTTGTCCGAGTGTGCTTTGGGCGCAGCTTATTGCTAGTCAGAGTCCGGGGGCGTGGAGGTGGATTGGGATGTGGTGTGGTAAGAACCTTTCCCCCGTTATCTAAACGAACGCATGAGAGGGGAAACTGACGATCTTAGGTCTCTGGGCTTTCATCGGTCTCGTCTTGACGTTCGTGTTCTACCACCCTCCTCCCCGCGTCAACAGCGTGGGTATGAGCCGCAGAGAGGTTCTCGCGCAGATCGACTACATCGGCGGTTTTCTGTCTGTTGCTGGTATGATCTTGTTCATGATGGGTATGCAGTGGGGTGGCTACCAGTACAAGTGGTCCAGCGCGCACGTGCTCGCGCCCTTGATCCTGGGTGTCGCTTTCCTCGTCGCCTTTGTCTTCTGGGAAGCTTACGGAGCTAAACATCCCATGTTCCCCAAACGACTTCGCCAGGAGCCCCGGATTCTTGGGCTGACACTTGTTATTACGTTCATCTCTGGAGCCAACTTCTTCTCTATCCTTATGTTCTGGCCGACGCAGGCGTTCAACGTTTATGGTCATGATCCTGTTGGTGTTGGTATCCGGGGTATTCCTGTTGGGTTCTCGATTCTGGCTGGTGCGTGTATTGTGCTGTGGTTGCTGTCTTTGCTCCGCGGTCACAACAAGGAGCTTTTGATCGTCTCGTCGATCATGATGACGGCAGGCTGCGGTGCTCTTTCTATCGGCCGTGTGGACAACTTGTACCAACTGTGGGGATTGTTGGTTCTCGCTGGTCTCGGCATTGGTGGTATCGTTGTGCCCGCATCCATCATCTGTAAGTTTCACGTCGCGTTGATCGACAAACGCGTTACTGACCTCATTAGCCACCATCATCTGCCCAGACGACCTCATCGCAACAATCGCAGCTCTGACCCTTGCCATCCGCGTCATTGGTGGTTCGATCGGATACTGCGTGTACTACAACGTCTTCATCTCCAAATTCGTTCCCGCCGCGACCCACTACATCGGCGGCGCAATGGTGACCAAGCTCAACATCACGTCCCCAGAGATCATCGGAGAGGCAATCGCCATCACCGGCGGATCGCTTCTCCCGCTTCTCCATGAGCTTCCGGGTATCAAGGACGTGCCGGGTGCGTATGAGTTGGTTGTGTACGCTGGTCAGCTCGCGTACGCCGAGGCGTACAAGTACGTGTACTACGTGAGCATAGCGTTTGGCGGAGTCAGCATCATCGCGGCATGCTTCTTGGGCGATATTTCCAAGTACATGGACGACCATGTCGCTGTGGTCATGCATTGAGCTGGTTGCAGGGTGCTGGAACGCAGTGGATGTGTAGCCGAGGTCTGTAATTACAATCGAGACTTTATTTGAACGCTTGCGTTGATGAGATTAAGCGTCCTGCATGGCTGTTGATGTTCGCAGCGTAGGTAGACTTGGCTGCATTGCGACTGAACGATGCAGAGGCTGTGATTGACTGAGCTTTGAAGACTTGCGCTACAGCTAGCGGCGCGATGTGCGTCATAATCGGCGAACACCTCTCGAACACCGCAGCATTGTTTGCTTCTGGCAAACCTTTGATAAAGTCAATGGAGGCCACTGTTGCCCATATCCACAACCTCTTCGATCCTCCAGATACCGAGTAAACCATGTTCCGTACCTCTTCTTCCCGGGAGCCGGACGATGTCGAATGGAGAGCAGCAGACCGAGGATCGAATGGTGTTACCCAGCCACCCCTACATCCAGAGACGTCGAACAACAAACGCAAGCGGCAAAGCAGTTGTTTTTGCGCACCGCAAATGTTTGGTGGTGGCATCTTCTTACCGGACCCCTCAACGTATGACCCTTTAGAAATCCTGCTCAACACGCATGACCAAAGCGAGAGAGATGAGCTTGTCGAAAAATGGAGAGACAACAAGCTAAGCGAGCTGAACTTTGTTGGTGTCGTAGTAAGTACTGTATCCATTGATGATGCCGCACCGCTGACGATGGTCAAGTCCGCCCTGCTTGCGGGTGTCCTTACCTCGACAGGCAGCTGGCCGAATATCCTCACCACTGGCAGGCCCACTCCGTGGTATGTCCGGACATCGTGGTACTGTGGCATCATCATCACAATGCTTTCCATCATCAGCGCAGCCGACCAGACCGTGCGTTTACACCGGCTTTCGTCGCACCGCGATGGCCTCGCCAATCTTCACAAGCTACTTGGTAAGGGAAGTCGCTGGAAACGAACGGGTCGTCGTGCGCCAAACCTTGTCCAGGTCTTGACTTGGCAGATGCCAGTCATGTTTCTCATATCCGCGACTATCTGCATGGTTGTGGGTATGTTTCTGCTCGTGTGGAGTGCAACGTCGAATTTGGGTAATTCTGGGGGATTAGACGATGGGGACAAGGTATGATCTCAGGCAAGTCGATTCTGGGAGGTTTCAACGCTGATTTGATGATAGGTCGCCATTGTTTTCACGGCTGTTGCGGCTCTAACGATTATCATGTTCTTCGTTGGGCAGATTTCGCTCTACTCGCCGATCAGGGAGTAGAAGCTGTGTGATTCGTTCGAAGGCGTGACAGAGCCATGTACGATTGAACGTAGGAGCGGTGCTGGTATCGAGAACGTGTGGAAGATGCTAATGCCGAAGATGGCGAGCTCGAAGCTGCTGCCAGCGGGAGGTGCCAAGCCGCTGGCTGCGCTATCCTTCTTTTGCACAAGCGTGTTCGTGGCAAACCTCGAGCACCTCATTGAGATCTACCCTCACTTGCCACTTCCGTCGCGTCATGCATCACATGAACTCGTGTGCAGCTCGCGTTGGACTCAATACACGCTGCTAACCATGATTCGCTGCTGCCTGTCTCGTCAGGCTGCTGTGGTCCCCAAACACGTCTTCCCGTCGCTAAAATGGGCCACGGCGCGTCGTTGCCTAGCTCGACCCTCTTTTGCCTCAACACGCCACACCGCTGCAGCATCCAACTCCATCATGATACAGGCTGCCATCATCAAGCACGAACGAGATCCCAATGCTGAAGGAGATATATAATCCGTCGTTTTTCCGTCTTCAGCAGTCATTTTGTTCAACCATCTCAATTCTATTCCAACACACGCGCTTTCTACCACTTCTCACAACGCCATTTCAACCACAACCCAAAAGCAGGTATCGACAATGATTGACCTTCCTCAAGTCCCAGTTCGTCATACCGACTGGATTACTCATGTCGCAGCCCATCCAGAGACATCACTGCACACCTTGCTCGAACCCTACAAGGAATATGACTCCAAGCTGCGCGAGGTGTTCGCTCAGCAACCAGAACACCCCGCTATTGCCGAGCCCAACATCCTTCCCATATTCGCAGGCCGCGAAAGTGAACTCAAGATCCGCGCTCGCAACCCCGAGGATGAATCCGAGGCTGAGCGTGAGCGCTATCTCATGCCTCTCGACGAGGAGGACCGCAAGCCGACTGGCTCTCCGGCGGTTGTGCAATCACTCAATGAGTTCCAGACCAACTTCCAGCTCTTTTCCGAGTCATCGCTTGTTGACATGGACTGGTCCAATGTGGTGGTCGCAGGTAGCGCTGTTGTAACTTCGTTGCTGCCGGTTCCAGAGGAACATAGTGGCTCCAAGCGCGCCCTACGCGAATACTATCATCAGAAACTGGCCCCGGCTTCGGATGTCGATCTTTTCCTCTACGACCTTACCGAAGAGCAAGCCATTGAGAAGATCAAGCAGATTGAACAACGCATCAGAGACTCCATCTTGACAGAGACAACCACCGTCCGTACCAAGAACGCCATTACCATCGCTTCCCAGTATCCCACTCGTCACGTTCAGATTGTCCTGCGAATTTACAGATCTATTTCCGAGATTCTCACAGGCTTCGATGTTGATTGTTCCTGTGCGGCATACGATGGCAAGCAAGTCTACGCCAGTCCTCGTGCGATCGCTGCATACATGACGCAGATCAACACCATCGACCTGACACGTCGCTCCCCGTCATACGAAAACCGATTGTCCAAGTATGCACGCCGCGGCTTCGAAGTCTACTGGCCGCTCCTTGATCGGTCGCGTATTGATCCCACGCTGTTCGAACGCTCCTTCGGTCGCACTCTCGGACTGGCCAGGTTGCTAGTACTTGAGAAATTGCCGAAAAGCACTGACCGTGACGCTTACGTTGATCAGCGTCGTGCTGAACGTGGCAGACCAGCCATCAATCGTTGGGCCACGCAGAAGCTCAAAGGCGACATCAAGCAACAGCATGACGAAGATGTTGCCGAGTGGGTAGAGACTGATGAGGTCAGCGATTACCATACCTTCACCATCCCATACGGGCCGAAGTTCCATGCTCGGAAGATTGAGAGGTTGCTCTTTGCGAAGGACTTGCTACTCAACGCCGAATGGAATCGACCTAAGGATCGACAGACCACACTACATCGACACCCTTCCTTCTTTGGCAACGCAATCGATGTAATTGGGGACTGTTGCGGGTTCTGTCCCGAGCCCACCACACCAGAAGATCAGGAGATTGCAGCTGAGGAAAGCAAGATCTATGTGTCTGGCACATTGTCTTTCATCAAAGACAACCCTGGACGGCAATCAATCGGCTCATTTAACCCTCTTACTGATGATGATTGGACCGAGATGGCATATGTCGGCAATACAGCGCGACTGTGTCAGGCTATAGTGGACGGAGATCTCGAGCATGTCCGGGATTGGCTCAGTCAAGAGGGTGCTGATCCCAACCGAAGGGACTACACTGGGCGTACTCCACTTCATTTGGCGGTCATGACCTCAACTCCGCAGGTCGTTCAAGCTCTCGTCGATGCTGGAGCCCGTATCGTCGCTCGCATCTTCGATGGTAAGACCGCGCTCCATCTTGCTGCCATGCGCGGTGAGGTAGAGATGGTCAGAGCTCTCCTCATCAAGAGTGAGGCCAACGAAGAAGAAGAGGCAGAGAAAGAAGCTCTTAAGAAGAAGAATCAGATCCTCCCGGAAACACCAGATGCTACCAGTACCAACGACACCGAGGAACATGCTTCCGATGACGACAGCGAGAACGACGACGATGAGGATGACGACGTCGATTTACTTGATGATGAGTCCGATAATGCCGATGCGACTACTGAAGGCTCTGTCATCAAGATAGACCCCAAAAAGTCAGAAGACCACGATAACCTCCCAGATGATGCAAATGACGACGAGCCCGATGTATACGACGTCAACGTAGTCGCTTGGGACGCACCGGTATCTGCGCTCCACCTGGCCATTGCAAATGGTCACACCGACGTCGTAAAGACTCTCGTTCAGGAGTTTGGAGCCGATGTACTACTGCCGGTCAAGCTTGTCAATGATTACAACAAGTCCCCGCGCGCGGCGATCCTGCCAACCGTTCTCGCTTTACAGCTCTCGCCTGAAAAGGCCAAGGACATGACTAGATTACTCGTCAGCCTAGGTGCATCGCCTGCACAGGGCGACACTAGCCACATCACAGCGTTGCACTACTTTGCTGCGCATGGTGCCGATCTGCTCACCACTTTGATATCCGCAAACAGGCCTGCGGCGCAACAAGCCGCCGATCACTTATCGCTGAGTGGCTATTCGTTCAGACCCAACGTGAACAGTCCTCTGAAGACAGCCATTGAACATGGTGATACCGCTGGAGTTGAAGCACTTCTAGAGCTGGGCGCGAAGCCTGAGCTTGACTTCGCCACCTACTCTACCGTTGCGAAAAACAAGGGGTTTCATTCGGCATACAGCACTGCCGAGAGCAACCAGAAAGCGTTCAGAGAAAACGTCGAGCAGCCTGTATTTACTGCACTTCGTTATGAGGCATTGTCGATAGTCTTGAAGCTTCTGGATGCTGGAGCAGACATCAACAGTCTTACTCCCAAAGCTTGGTGCGCGCTGGACAAAAGCAACAACACACACGACAACGATACGGGCACCCTTTTGGATATTGTTCGGTACAATGTGCGAAAACTACAGACCTTTATCGAGAAGGGCAAAGTTGATGGCCAAGATGGGTGGTTGTGCTCCGAAGGCTGGGTGGACCGCATTGATAACTACCGGCGGTCCGAGCAATTCGCCCCAGTACCGCTCAAGGAAGATACTGAATATCTTGGAGGACTCGAACCGGGTACCTACGCTCATTGGATGGTGAGTGATCAGATCGACAGCGCCAAACGGATCTACGAACAAGACTTGGAGAGCCACGAGAAGTGGAAACAGTCTCAGAAAGAACCCGAGGGTACGAGTGAGAAGAAGTCGGCTGTCCAGGCGCTATTGAAAGAGTTCGAAGCATTGGAGTCAGAGCTGCTCAGACGACAGGCGAAGACCTTCAAAGAGCTGCATCCAGATACCGAAATCAGGATACCCCCACCACAACAGTACAATTATGGTAGCTATGGACCTGACCCTCCAAAGCCGTGGAATCCGTTGCTCACCTTCCGGCTTTCTGACCTGACCGACGAACGACGGGAAGCTTACCTCAAGTTGTTCCAAGCCTGCTGGGATGGCGATCTTCCGACGATCAAAGAGCTTACCTTGTCGATGTGGGGAGATAATCAGACTCCCCTGCAAATCGCTGTTCAGAACTCGCAGGATTACTCGCCGTTCTCTATCGCCATTCTGCGGAAGCACTATGGAATCGCTCGTGCTGTCTTGGAGATTGCACATGCGCAATATGTGCCCGAAGAGAAGCCATTGGTCAAACACAGTCTCCAGCCCCGAGATGATGACGACGGTAGCAGTGACGATGGTGAGGATGATTTCGAGATCTACGCTGAGATTGTGGATGATTGCTTCACTATTGAGAACATTGGAGAGGTGCAGAGTCAAGTCAAAAGCAATGTGACGCCACTCAAGATGATGTCGTGGACGTGCCCGGCGTTCCGTTTTCTCGAACACGATGCTGCATCGGTCTCACCCTGGCTTCCACACCCAGAGCTCTCAAGCAGCCTCCGTGGTCAACCGCCTTTGGACTCGTCTAGTGGTAACCCGGTACCCGTCAAGATCCCCGAGGATGTGCGGCCGCATAGTCTGTTCCAATTGGCAGTCTATCTAGACGATGCCGATCTACTACAATTCCTGATCGCCAGAGCTCAGGAGTACACGCAACACAACACCGAACTCGACGATGAGACTGCACCGAGGTTCTTCCGTTTCGACGAAGCCGAGTTCTGGTACGCGATCCGCTTGAGTCGTACCCGCCTGCTAGGAATCATCATCAAGAACACTGGGGCTGGCATTCCTTTGGACGATCTTGTGAAGAAGAGCGGCATCGAGATACCCGTGAAGCCAAAGTACTACCAAGGGCTATCGGTGCACGGCAGGAAGCGAGCGGACTGGGCGAATGAAGGGAGAGAGACCCAGACGAAAGCAGTTGGGGCGAAGCATCCGCCTTTACTTCATGCCGCTCGTTACACAAGTTTGGAGAGCGTCGAGTGGTTCGCTAGTGACACCGCTTTGCGCTGTTATATGGAGTTTGCGGACAGTCATCGAGACGATATTCGCATCCAGAACCTGGCGAAGACCCAAGGCGGCCTACAGTCGTCTATCACAAATTGGCTCGACCTACGCTCGCATCTACTGCTCCATTCGGTGGTTCTGGGCAAGGAGGGTGAAGAGTCGGTGAGCCTGCTTCGACATCTATGCAAAACTCATCCCAAGGCGATTGGACATCGTTCTGCGAATGGCATGACGCCCCTGCAGCTTGCTTTCTCTCAGCACCGTGTCGAAATGGTGAAGGTTCTTCTGGAAGCTGGTGCCGATCAAACCACACGCGACAACACCGGAGCGAACATTATCCACTCAATCCTGCACAAACATTTGAACTACCAGCTAGACCTAGAGAAGCTCCGCGAGCTTTTGGCGCTCATCGACACTCGCCTTCTCTCTAGCCTGTTCACCGAACGCACAACGGCGGCTCCTGGCGCAGCTACACCTCTTGCACGCTGGCTTCACGTCGCTCTTCCCCACAATTCAACAAGTTATAACTCGGAGAGCCACGAAAACATTCTCAAACTTCTTTTCGAGCTCAACAAAGGCGACGACCTCAGTATCGTCAATGGCGAGGGCGACACGCCTGTCCATCTTGCCGTACGGCGTGGTACTGATCAAGTCTTGCGCGTCATGCTCCAATGCCGTCCTGACCTTCTCTTCCGTGAGAACGCATCAGGACGTACGCCGTTTGAGATGGCAGAGGATACATATCTGGCTCAAGAGGTCTTCAGCAACCCTCCGCCTCCCAGCGACGCAGGGCAAAATCGTCGCCACAGACATCTTGGTATCGGGAACGTGAATACTAACGTGCTTTCACGACGTCCAGAATCCTTCGTCGAAAAGTCCCGAGATACTCGCGATGCTACGACAAAGGTGTGGGAAGTCTGCAAGGAGTTTGCCGAGAAGAATCAAGGGCAGAAGAGGAAGCTGGTCAGCCTGGTCGAGGCAAATGAGGTTGCGAAGCGACTGGCATTGCGGAAGCGGAATGAGTCTACGACGCGGGTGAGGGGGAGGCGGTTCAGGCGCAGGCATGGCAGAGTTGAAGCCATCCACGACGACGACGACGACGAGCTTGCCACAGGCGACGAGGTCGATGCGTGGTTTGGAGCGCATGGAACGTAGGCGGATCGCTAGTATCCGTTGTCCGATCGCCTGTAGAGATTCGGCCTTCTTGTGTTGGTACGTGCGGCTGGTTTTACCTGAGACTGGTTACTTGCGCAGGGGGAGACGAGGCGCCGATCTAGCGAGCCCCTATTTTGACACAACGATAAGAACGTATTCTTGACTCGCCTGTAGAGATTCGGTGGCACGGCGGAAATCCTTCTCGTGTTGGTACGTGCGGCTAGTTTTACCTGAGACTAGTTACTTGCAGAGGTGGAGACGAGGCGTCGATCTAGCGAGCCCCTTTTGATACAACGACGATAACATATTCTCCGGCTACCCACGAATCCGTGTTCCGAACGCGACTTTGGCCAGGGATTCTCATACGGTGTTAAAAGCAGAGCAGAAGTAAATAGATTTGACAAATAACACTCATTGTTGAGCACCTTTCACAGTTCGCAAGTTTAGCGTCTCAGCAATGGATTTCCTCAAGCGATTCAAAAAGCAATCTTCCCCAGCAGTAGATGCTACACCAACCCCATATGCCGACGACGACGTCCTTCCAGTACACACACTAGACGACACGAAGACTTTCCGTAGCATCATAATTACATGGACACTCTGCTTCAACGATGTTCTCGATGCGGATAGGCTCCGGTCCTCTCTAGCAAAGCTCTTGGAAAATGGGGACTGGAGGAAGCTTGGAGGACGCTTGAGACTCAACGTAAGTGGCATCTTTCGGATTGATTTCGCGTGGAAGCAGTACGGCTAACATGTTGGATGATAGAACAAGGGTGCATTGGAGATTCATGTCCCACGCCAGTTCACATCTGAGCGACCCGCCTTCTCGTACAGCCATGTCACCATCAACACTCCCATCGAAGAGCACGACCTAGCCAAGAAGCTTCCCAAAGCCAACAGAGCCGTCTTGATCTGTCCAGGACCCACGGAGTTCAATGACCTGGCCGCTAGCGCCGACGCGCCCATGACGTTTGAGGACTTGATCGCTGGAGACACGCCACAAATTTCGGTCCACATCACGTCTTTTACCAACGCAACACTCGTGGGACTCTCCTGGCCCCATACTTTGATGGATGTAATTGGCAACCAAAACCTCCTCTGCGCGTGGTCGATGGTATTAGCCGGAAAAGAGACCGAAGTGCCGCCTGTACTAGGGGCGCGGGAAGACATGCTACGTGCACTGACTGACAACACGACTCAGCCGGCAGAGGAGTACATACTCAAGGCCAAACAGCTCAAAGGGCTGAGTATGGTCAAATTTGGAGCGAGGTTCGCATGGGATATGCTTACTGGTCCTGCTCCAAAGTCGCAGACGATTTACCTGCCAAAGGACGTCGTGGCGAAATTGCGCGTAGCAACTGAGCAAGACCTACCTGTACAGGAGAACGATGACGGTATAGTCGAGAAACCACCGTTCATCAGCGATGGCGATGTGCTCACTGCATGGACACTCCGCTGTATCGCATCTTCTCTGCCATCACCCCGTCCCTTGACCGCCCTCCACGCAATGAACGCTCGTTTCCGTCTTTCTGAACTCATCAACGCGAAGGGCATGTACATGCAAAACATGCTCGTCCCCGGCTTCACCTTCCTCTCTCCAGACATGGCAACCGGCCCACTCGGTCCCATCGCTCTACACAACCGCCAGCGCCTCCTCGAACAAGCAACCGAAGGCCAAGTCCTTGCCAGTCTTCGCGAGCAGCGTATCTCCGGCGATCCATCGACGCTTCTCTACAGTGACGCGGATGCGATGTTGGTGCCTTTTACCGACTGGTCGAAAGCCAAGTTCTTTTCTACTGTCGACTTTGGGCCTGCGGTTGTGAGGGCTGGTGATGAGAGTGAGGGAAGGTGTAATCCGCCTGGTATGCCTGCGTTTCATCATTGCTCGAGTAGGAAACCGAATGTGGCGAATAGGCTGTTGGTGCATATTCTGGGGAGGGATCATGCAGGGGGGTATTGGTTGAGTTTGATCATGTCGCCGAAGGCTTGGGAGAATGTTGAGGAGAGCTTGAGGGAGTTGAGTTGATGGGTGGGAGGTGATGAGGTGATGCGCTGATGCGATACTCATGGTTTCTCGTCCTTTTCTGCCGTCTGTTGCTTGGATATCCGTTTAGACCTGCCTAGTTGTATAGTAGTACTCATCGAGCTGTCGCTATAGCTTCTCAATCGCGATCTTTACTTTCGTTGCAACAGATTCTTCATCATGGAATGCATACTGGAAGCGGGCACACTTGCGCTGACGTCGCTACAAGATCAGCGGAAAAATGAATATACCTTGGTAACACTGTGTGACATCATCTTTGCACTAGCTAGCATGCTTAGGTAGTGCTGGCGATATTTTAATCCGCTGAAAGCTTAGGAGGTGCTCAAGTCTTGGATGCGAGTACGATTGCATATATCGTGTTTCAGATCACCGATGTAGGTGCCAGCAGTTTCAGGGTTGGTGACGAGAAGGGTACATGGTGGGGACATCAGGGGTAATGAGGTGGGGGTGACGTAGCCCGGAAACGGCTCCGGCACGGGCACCACCCCACCTGTAGCCCCATGCGATAAGGTTGACACAGCTGCAGGGTCTCTTGATCGGAACGCAGTGCGCGGTACATATGTTTTCAAATGCCACATCTGGTGCCTGTAATATTTGGTTCCCAAGCTCCCACTGTCAGTCGTATTCTGAGCAATCTGACGCCATTGACCCTTCTGTTCATTCCAAGCTTCGCACTCAACCCTCTTGAATGACATCATGAACTCCGATGCAGCGATGGCATCATCAACGGAGAGCCGCCAGCAACTCCATACTCCCCCTCCAGACTCCGATGAGCACGGGCCTAAAGTAACGGGTATCGAAGAGACGTCGGTCAAGCCGCTGAAGCCAGCTGAACAAGCGCAAATGCCCAACCTCAAGCGACCAGCACAGGACGACGACGATGCCGAAACGAAGACGCCCTCAAAGGTAGCGAGGAAGAGCGAAGCCTCACGTGGACCAAGGACACCTAAGAAGCCAGCACAGTCCGAAGAAGCGCTTGCGAAAAAGCTCGCGTCGGCCAAGAAGAAAGAGGAAGAGGCCGCAGTTAAGGCCGCAAACGCTGCCAAGAGGAAAGAAGCTGCCGATGCAAAGAAAGCCGAAAAAGAGCGAAAGAAGCAAGTCGCGCAATGGAAGAAGGACTGGAAAGATTGGATATCCAAAAACCAGACCTACGAGGAACTCACTTCAGGCGATCTGGGAAAAAATGTAAATGTCAAAAACGCAAAGGCATTCTTCGACCTGAAGCCAGATGAGCTCAAGTGCATCCCACATCGCCCTTCCGTGAACGCATTCAACCAGATGCCCCAGAAGGACTACCGATGGGACGATTGCGGGAAACTAGCCTTCCGGAAAGAAGCCATGCTCGCTGGTATCCCACAGGATAACGAACAAGAGTTCCTTGCCAAAGGGAAGAAGCTGTTTGCGGATAAACACGCCAGAGGGTAAGCGACCGATGTATACTGCAGCTGCAAAGATGCTAACACTCTCCAGTAATTACGACAACCTCTTGTATGCCAAAGGGGGAAGGTCCGGGGCGGAGATTGCACGCTACAAAGAATCGAAGCGACAAGACGAACTCAGGCGGATGCGAGAGGATGAAGAGGATAGGTTGATGTGCGAGAAGTATGGGGATGACCATAACCGGAGTGGCTACTAGACTCTCAATAATCAAAAGCCCTAGTTTTATTCTTGACTTCGTGCAGTGAAACTGTTTTCGCGAGCAAGTGTTTTCCCGGAGCCTTGACGTGGGGGCTACCACAGTCGTGTCGTACTAGTGCACCACCATCATGTCGAAGGATCTCGATATTGCTAGTTGTAGTAGTTTACCAATATCTCGATGCATCTTGACGTGGCATCCAAGATAACTGTTTTGGTACATTTACCCCGCAGTGTGCAGCAAGTCTGACCCTTGCTTGGAAGGCAAGTTGATAAAGCGGCACAGTTGTTCCAGCGTCTCTATTCCCAGAGTACCTTTATCGCATTGTCTTACATGTCTTGAGCTTCTCCCAAAGACATTGTAGAAGTGTCTTACCGCCGCTGCTATAAGACCTCGGGAACTTCTCTTTCGAATTCACCCAACATGTCACCTCGTCGCCGAGATTCGAAAATGGCAGGAGAAACGTCACACCTTGTCGTCAAAGCGGACCCCGCCTCGCCGTCCCCACCTCAACAACAACTACTGACTCCACCTTCATCAACTGTCAGAGTCAAACGTGAAGTTCTGTCCCCGGAGGATGAGGTAGAAGCGTCTCCTACAGCAACGAAGGGATCAAAACGCAAACGCTCAGCCACGCCTGACGATAGTGACTACGAGCCTCAACCTGTCGCAACGAGCAAAAAGGCCAAACCTACCGTCACGCCAAAGAGGAAACCACGCAAGAAGAAGACGAAGACCCCAGCCGAACTTGCAGCTGCTGCAGAAAAAGCCAGACTGAAAGCCGCGAATGAGGAACGGATAAGAAAGACAAAGCAGGGGAGGATAGACTGGAAAGAGTGGCTTGCCAACAACCAAAATGACGACGACAAGAACTCGCTCGATGCTATTGGGATCGACTGTCTTACCAAAACTATGTGCGATAAACAACTCGGCTTGAACAAAGACGATCTGAAGGCTCTGCCGTTCGAGGAGAGACTAAATCCCAATGGAGCCTCTTTCGCGGCAATGCGACTATACAGCTACTCCGACGCGCTTCGTCTTGCTTGTAGGAAGGAGGCAATTCTGGCAGGTTATTCTCAGGACAACGAGGAAATCTTGATGGAAATTGGGCGAGAACTGCTGCAGGACAAGAAAGGGTAAGTTGTTTTGCATATCTTTCCTGGCATCTTGCGTATACTGACCTGACACAGAAACATTCCACCGCATTACGAGATCTTGAATATGTATAGGAAAGACAAACAGCGCCGGGGAGGGTCGGAGTCAGACTCAGACTCAGAGGTCGTGTGCGGCCCTTGCGAGAGCAATATGCCATCTATTGAGTATCTCATGGCTCGTCATGAGTCGCAATGGGGAGGAGGTCCGAAAGTATACAATGGAAAGTAGCGAGATAGAGGTGTAGTAATGCTGCAACTCTAGTTTGGCCCGTCGGATTTGTTTAGTTGTCTTTTTCGCAGTCGTATCGCTATAACATTAGGTACAAGAAGCCTTCGAGTTCGTGCGACAGTGGATATGTGTAGCTGACTCGTGTAATGTCATCGATGGCGGTAATGTAGACTAGTGGGGTTTCCGGATGGGGGAATGGCTAGCCTTGGAGCCTATGCGCACATGTGAGATATGGGGGAATACTCAGTGTTCGCTGATATCATGAGATTGATTTTATGCTTTTTGGGGTCGGGCATTATGACGCATTCGCGGGCGGGTCGATGGAATTCAGTGAGGGAGAATTGGGACGGCTAAGGTGTACTGGCAGAATCACAACACACACAGCGCGATCACGTCAATGCCATCGGCTAGTCTTTGAAGTTGAACAATTCATCATTCATGTATACATATTCGACAAGCTCTCGGCTCGTAATATACTATCATCATTTAATCTGCGCCAGCTCTTGCCAGCCGATTCCCTCTCTCCACCCTCGTGCTGTGTGCTACTCATGACTACATTGCACGCTTAGTACACGTAGAAGGTCATGTTCTCGCTATCCTGCTCCCTGAGCTTCTTGTTCTTGCGGGTAAAGAGAATCTTCGCCACCCACGCCAATAGCGCAGTCATAATGGAGAACGCAGCCGAGGAACTAAGCGCAATGATGTAGCGGGGTTCGTCGGACTTGGGCCATAGGTATGGTGTCCTATTATCCATATTAGCAACTGGTTCTTTGAGGTGATGAAGAAGAGGTAGAAGGGGAACTTACCAGATAAACGAAGCGTTCATAACCGTCGTCACGATACCGATAGCAACAGCCTTCTTCTCAGGCGTCTGACCGCATGTCGATCCACACCAACCCAGGATGAGCGAATTAACACCATAAGTGCCAATGGTGAAGATGATCATAGCGACGTAACGACCCGCAGTACCGATCTCAGCACAAGCCAGTCCAAAGCCAAAGGTAGCAACGGCTTTGGAAATAGTAATGTGCCAAGTGCGCTCGTTAAACTTTCCAGAAGACCAGGACACGGCGATGGTAACGACACCGGCGATGAGGTAAGGCGGGCATGTCAGAACAAGGGTGATAGTTTTGCTAAACCCAAGCGTCTGGACAACGGTGGGGAAGAAGTTCTTGAATCCGTTGGCGGCAAGATGCATGTGAGCCATGAAAGCGAAGATCCAGACCATGGGGTCCTTGCCCGCTTGGCGGAAACCAGCCCAGACGGAAGTCTCGCCCTTGTTGCCGACGGTGTCGAGGGCCATGCGGTTGGTGGCTAGGTCGCGCTCTTCTTGTGTGAGCCACCATGTGTTGTGCGTGAAATCTGGAAGCAGGAAAAAACCGACCACGGCGATGACAAAGGTGACAGCACCCTGGAGTATAAACAGCCAACGCCATCCCGTGATACCAGCGACGTCGCCGAGACCGTGGAAGATGCCTGCGGCGATGAGGCCGGCGAAGGCGGTCGCGAGGATGTTTCCGGTGTAGAGGATGGCAATGCGGGTGGCGACTTCCTTGCGGGTGTAGAACATGGAGAGCAGGTAGACAGCACCGGGGTAGTAGGGGGCTTCTGTTACACCGAGGAAGAAGCGGGTTAGAAGGAGACCGGTGAAGTCCTTGGAAAGAGCTGTCAGGGCGGAGACGACGGCCCAGAGCATCATGCAGCAGCCCATGTAGCGCGATGGACGGGTTCGGTTGAGGAACATGTTACTGGGAATTTGGCCAAGGAGGTATCCGACGAAGAGAATGCTCACGCAGGTTTGGTACTGCTCGCTGGTGAGGTTGAGATCCTCTTCGAGGTCGTCGAGGCGGGCCAGTGCAATGGCATTGCGGTCTAGACAGAGCGATGTGTAAGCAAGTGCTTCCAAAAAGATCACTGTGAGAGAGGAGTGACATACCAAGGTAATTGAGCCAGTACATGCTCCACAACATGGGCATAATCCATCGGTCGAGCTTCTTGACAAGCGCAATCTCTCGGGGATCAGTCTTCTCGTAAGCACCAGAGTAATCCACCTTGCCGACAATGGGCACAGGCTTCATGAGCTCTTCATCCCGAGTCATTGTCTGCTCGAGCATGACGACATCGTTCTTCTTCTCAGACATGATGGGTGGTGTTCAAAGAACCTCTCTGAAAAGATAAGAGTATGAGGTGTAAAGGGTGTGGGTAAGACGCCCGTTGGATCACCGAAGCCTGAGCTGGTTGATCTGGGGAAATCAACAATCCGGGGGACGTGGAGTAGCACTCTTATACACCTCCATCCCCGCCCTCAGCGTCGCACGAGTGCGGTGGATCCCATACTTCGCCCCAGATCCTTCTCTACAAGCGATGTTCCGGAATCACACGACAATTGTCTAGGTACCTCCGCGCATGCATGCCTTCCAAGACATGGTAAGCGCGCTTCTTCCGGCCGCCTTGGACACACTTGAGGCTGAATGGCGCTGGGGGAACGGGGTCGCGGGGTCCCCGAAGGCAAGTCTGCCCGCTTGCTTGGTCTTGGAGCCTGACTATCATTGTGCGTTCTGCCGAATCGCGAACATGCAAACGTGCGGCACACAAGCTCGCAGGGCGTACCCTAGGTGCTGGGCGTGCTTAGTGCCAGGTTGGCTTTGCCGCCTCCGGCGGTTTTTTGGCAAGGACAGGTATGTCGGAGCCGGTAGTCGGTGGTCTCGTGTTTGGTCTAGTGGTGCCCGCATCGTGAACTTTGCAGTTCAGCGGGGAGTACGCGCTCACGTAGCATTGGTGCAACCTTCCGCGGGGGGTGTAGCACTCTGGCGTAGAGTTGAGTCTTCCAACATGCGATCCCTTGCTCTTCTTTCTCCCCAGTCCGTCCTGGCTGACGTCGCAATGAGGACACGAAATACGGTTACTCGTCCCAGGAAGGTAACCCGCAAAATACCAAGACTCTTTCCTAACATGAACGTCGCATTGATACTCCGAGCTCACTACTCGTGACTGGTTCCGGTGAGGAGCCCAGCCCCGACCCTGGAGTCTTCGTGGTCTTGTCGCAGAGAAAAGGCACATTGGCAAGCCACCGAAATCTTGGTGTTGCGCCATGTCGCGCGAGGTCAAGTGTTTTCATAGCTTGTCAGTCGAGGCCAACGTCGCACATGGGCCTAGGCCAAGGGGGCCGAGACAGGTCCAAGATCTTGAGCATGCGCTGCATTGCGGGGAAACTAGATGGCGTGCACGCTTGTCGCACGGATGGGGTGTTAGACGCGGTCTTTCGGTGCGTGGTTTATGGGTCCCACCAGGTTTCTGGATGACACAAGTCCGCGGTGGGATTGGTTTGCGGTTTAGCCTGAGGCTTCGTCTCGAGGCCGCTGCTGAGGAGAAGGAGCTAAAAGTCTTTCCGCTGTGGATTCGGCCAATCAACACGGAGCCAAGTCAGTCCGCCGGGCCTTCATCGTCTTGGCCATCATCCAACAAAGGAATATCCCACAGCTTTGCTTGGTTTCTCCACGGGGCAGACCGGGTTCGTCTTTCGGTACTTGGTGATGCTAAACAATGAGACGCCGCGTTGATGGTTCTTGGTAAATGGCTAGTTGCCGTCTAAGCGGTGCGGCTGGTATGCAGCGGTGCCTCATCCGAGCCTGTGCCATGGAAGGATCACAGTGGAGATCGTTTAGGCCATGTGCTCAAGAGAATTTGTCGGGTCGTCCTCGTGCTTCACGGCCGTGTTCACCTGGTGGGCGGGTGCGATAGCGAAGGAAGTTGGCCAACGGATCGCGAAAACGTCCACTACCCCATGGGGTTGTGGAGCGAAACGGTTTACCAGCACTTTGGAAACCTTCTGGTGCGTTGTCGATCACTGCTACCACGAGGTCGTCTGGAAGCAGCGACCAAAGGTGGACGTCCAAGTGTTGCTTGCCGCGATAACGACCACCACGACGGCGAGTACACCACTACTTATAACGTTACTCACGGAAAAGTATCCGTACACTGCTGTCAGGTGCCCAACCGAGGTATTGTGCGCCTATTGACAGCAAGCGGGGACCTTCTGAACGTCAAGGCCGCCTGCTGCGCATCGTGGGCTGTGCTACCAATGAAGAAAGTCTAAGTACGAGAAATTACCAAAGTACAACAAGCATATCTACGGATACGATCTATTCAAGACTCGCAAATCAAAACGCTAACCGAAATGTCCAGGTCTCAAACCCACGCCTTCAGCTCCTTCTCAGTCCACTCCCACAACCCCTTCGCCAACGCCCGATCCCTCCCCAGCTTCGTACTCGGCGTCGTCTTCACACCCACCGGCTCATAATAAGCTCCATTGACCAAGCTCTCCTTCTTGGTAGTAGCCGCCCAAGTCTGGTTATACGCACCCTGTTCCGTGTCGAGCCAATTTCCCCCAGAGATGATATTCACAACCTGACGATCCATAAAGTTCGTGCTCGCGAAAAGGTCCGTCTTGATAAAGCCAGGATGCACCGCCACAGACGTGATACTCGGGTGATGAGCAGCCAGTTCAGTAGCGTAAAGCAGATTGGCTAACTTGGACTGGCCGTAACAGACCCATTTGTTGAAGCTGAAGAAGGAACCGTAGTTTGCGCCTTTGGTCTTGAGCTTTGAGAACTCGATGCCGGTGGAAGGTACGTTTTGTTTGTAAGCTACGGATGAGAGGTTGACGATGCGGACGTCGGCGTTTGGTTGCGATGCGGTGTCGAGCATGACAGGTAAGAGCAGCTTCATGAGTAGCGCGTGGCCGAGGTGGTTTGTTGCGAATTGGATTTCGTAGCCATATTTGCTTACGTCGTTAGGTACGGCCATGATACCTGCGTTGCACATCAGGACGTCGAGGCGATCGGACGACGACAAGAATTGTTTGGCGGCAGATTGGACGGATGCGAGACTCGCGAGGTCGCACTCGATGAAGGTAACTTTGGTGGAGGGTGAGGCCATGGCGATCTTGGAGATGAGTTCGTTGGCGCGAGCTTTGTTGCGACCGCTGAAGTAGATGTGCGCAGGGTTGTGAGATGCGAGAAAAGATATGGATGACGCTCCAAGACCTGTGGTGCCTGTAATGGTTATTGGGCTGCCAGATCGGACGTAAAGGACGCCACATACCACCAGTGATCAGGAACACTCGGCCAGACTGGTCGGGAATATCGGATGCGGGGTTGAACTTGATGTTGGACATTATGTCGAGAGGATCTGTTCAAGGTAGTAAGTTCGTTCGACTTGGTGTGATAGGGTTGTGGAGTTGTTGGAAAGCTTGAGATGCTGAACAACATCCGTCGCAGCCTGCTATCTATATACCCCATCTCTTGCGCCTCCATATCTGTATGGCTGGCCTTATGTGAGATGTGCGGAGGATAATTGGCATGATGTTGCCAGTGTTCCGGATCTCTATGCGAGGGATGTGGCTTCAACGTCATCGACGGGCATAGCTACGGCCGTTGCTGCTAGCGAAGCGCCACTGCTTGCAACCGCGCCCTAACATTGCGCCGACTCACTCAAGCATTAACTTCCGTCTCCGCGCATTAAGTACGAGAGGTCCTAGATCGACTTGCGATCGCCACTGCTATTTTGCTGCGTCTCATTTTCCTCGTCTCTTCCTTCATGTGGTATTTATAGCAGGCAGAAGCAGAGGCTGACAGCTGCAAGCCACCCAGGCATCAACAACGAATCACATCAAAACGGTCAAACAAGCTTCGATGTCCACACGAAGGTCGATCATACCCCCGAATCTATACAGAGCCATTCCGCGGCGGTTGTGTCTTTCTTCGAGAACAGGGAGGCTAGGTGCGGGAGGGCAGAATAGTAGCGACTAGAGATGGGATAGATAAACAAGTAGAAGCAAAGCAAGGGTGTTGTTTACGAAGAAGCAGTATTCGATCAAACAAGAAGAAGAGCGGGTTGAAAAGCGTTAGAAGGGAGTGCTAGATGGGAAGGCTAGTAAGGCGAAGACAATAAGTCAACACAAATTGCAAAATAAAGCCCTCGGGAGCAAAGTCTTATCTATCGTTCTCCAATCTCTTCCATATCCATAATCATCTACACACGCCCCTTCCTACAGCCTTGTTCTCGCTTTAGACCTCAATACCGAGATAGCCATCGCGAAACTTCATCCCTAGAACAGCGTTATCTGAACCCAACTTACAAATTACGCCACACCGCTATATAACAGCAACATAATAGCTACATGCCTGCTCTACCTTCCTCGCTCTCCGCAGAGTGCACTCATCCTATATCCAGCGCGAACCGGAAGGCTTAGGAAGGTACACAAAAACTAGAGCATGGAGTCGTAAAGCGAAGATGTAAATAAGAGTTTCGCCAGGCCTAGTTAAATCAAGAAAGATAACAAAAGACCAGCAACAAGGGTGTTGTTTATGAGATTACTAGGGCGTAGGATAGTCGTCTGGTAGATGTAGAAGTTACATGTAACATCCTGGCCACTACAAGTTGTACTCGCTCAACTCTACCAGCCTTGCTCACATTCCAAAGTACAATGTCGGATCTTCTTGAAGCACATTATCTCATAAATACAGTGCGTAATTCTTGCCCAGGTGCGTTCAAAGGTACCAACATCCACGGCTAGCCCTTCCCCCATCCGGTAAACCGCACTAGTCCGCATAGTACCACCACACGCGAAATTAGGCAGACGCGCAACAGCGGACCTCCGCTTCTGGATCTGAGCCATTTTCGTGCGGCTGAAGATGACATTTCAAAGCTATGGGGTCAGGGTCCTTTAGATATGACGAATCACATTCAGCAAATCGGTCGTTGGGGGCGGGAGCTACTCGAGGCGGATGCATTGAGGGCTCAGTTGGGATGGTGGGAGGCTAGAGAGGAGGGTATATAGTTGGATTGCGCCGTGAGCGACGGAGAAGGAACTAGCTACGTATGTTTTGCAGTTTTGCGTATATGGAGCTGATAGTCTCGTTGCCTGCGCGGCTGGCTTCCGAACAGTCCGAGAGAAAGAGATAGAGAAGGGATGAGAAAGATGGGGTTGTACTCCGTAACGCCTGAGCTATGCTTTTTGTGTCCTGGGTATGCCATTCTGCGGACAGATATCAAGTGGAAAGGAAGAAGTATGAGAAGGAGAAGAGCAATTGGGAAGAGAAAGAAAGACGAGAGAAGTGGGAACTAACGGTAAGAGATGGGGTGAAGCCCATCAAACATCCCCCATCGCCCTCAGTACCGGCGCGGTTCAGGTGGCCTCGGCACTCTCGCATGCTGCGCGCGATGCCTCCTGCCATCCCTCTCGCGCCTACTTCCATTCATCTCAACGAAATTCCCCGGCGGATGCGTCAAATTGTGATTCCCACCCTTCAACTCCTTCAGATCCTCACTATCGATCAACCTTCTCTGCCACAGGTATTCAAACAGCCGGAAGTCCGGTCGCGACGTCCGCAACGTCTGCCCGCGCATCGTGTGTTCGTACGCCAAATGCTCCATACGCATTTTCCATGCCTGCCTCCCCTGATCACACGTCACTTCCCAGTCGCACAGCGGGCATTGGGCCGTCAGCGGTGGTTCCTCGCCGCGGAAGTGCGCGTGGCAGTGTGTTTCCCACTCTTCTTTGTTCTGCGAGACGTAGTTGCAGTTCAGAAACCAGAACGCGCATTCGTAGACGGGGGAGCGGAAGTGTGCGGGCGGTATCTCCAACACGCCGTTGTTGTCTTCGAGGAGCGGGACGCCAGACAGTTGGCTGACGAGGCCGGTGCTTATGCTTGTTTCGGTGGGTGTGGCGTCGGTGATATCGGTGATGCATGAGCGGAGTGAAGGAGGGTTGTGGGTTGGGTTGTGCTGGTGGAGGAGAGCCCCAGGAGCCATCGACGATAACGAACCGCTCTTGATTGTGCTCCCGGTCGCACGCAGTAGATGCTCTGTATCCGTCTGAGGAAGCCCTTGCAGGTACTCCTCGGAGAAAAGGACTAGTCGCGCGGAAACGTCGGGCTGTTGGACCCAGTCGTCGAGCGGGCGGGTCAAGACGCGATTATTATTATTGTAGTGTCTGAGGGCGGCGGCCAGCGACATGCTCGCGGTGGGACTGGCGGGGTGGGCTGCTGTGGCGCACGGGGGATCAGCCTCAGCCTCGTAGGCAGATTCATTGGAGAGAAGGCTGAAGACAGCCTTGCGAACGACGGCATTGCATGCAAGCGAATCAGAACTCACTGGGTGGTCGCGAGGGCGTCGTATCTTCGCCCGGCATGGTGGAGTGTTGGCGATGCTAGCAGGAAGGGTAGGGCTTAGCGTGTCGACTCCCGCTCGCTGTCTGTGGGGTTAATCCGTTTAATGTCAAGACTTTGAACTGACCTGTTCAGTCACTATGAAATGGCGTCCTTGTATCTCAAGCGAAGGGGTCTATCGGGGCAGCTGGACCGCAGCACAAATACTTGCAGACTTGCGGCTCTGCGGTAGTGACGAGATACCGGACATGACCCCGCTGCCCACCCTCTTTACGCACCACTTCATACACCAAGGTCTGAACTACTCGCCAGACTATCCGCTGTTGCGCCACGCCGATACTCGACGACCCGCTGTACCGTTGAGGAGGCGGATTGATTGGAGCGGTAAGGTGCATACGGACGGCTGCCAACAGAAGCGGGGCGGTGCCCGTCCAGCGAACACCCTCCCCACGCTTCTGCCGACCGCTTGTTTGGCACTGAACGGGTTCAACCAGTATGGCGGAGTGTCGGTGTGTGGTATCTTGCTTGTGGGCGGCTAATAGTCATGGTGGCTCGATGTGTTCAGGCTACTGCACGTTCGTCTGCACTTTGATAGAGTGCCGTCCAGGGCATGTGACGATGAGATCATCCCCGTGGGATGTTCGCACTTTATGGCCATATCGAATACAGATTTCGTCCTAGATGCAGTGGGAGTACGTATACCAAAGGAAACAGAGCTATCCTCCATCAACTCTAGAAGAGACGACGGATCGCATGTCTTCGTCATTGTCTATTATGCATGCCACACACCAGAATGAAGCGGATAGTGCCGAGCACATTGACTCATGGCTGTAGCTTCTAAGGCTGTCTTGCACCTGGACGCGACTGTCCTTAGGTTGCGCAACCGCTAACACTCTAGTCGAGATGTGGTCGCAATCAGATGCTGTCTACCTCGGTTCAAACAGTAGTATCTCGTTGGTATCATGTCTCGACGATGCATCGCCTAAGGCTTGCTAATGCTATAGTCTTTTAATATTATATAAGATACTACTTATTAGTTAAGAATATATATTAGTAAATTTTACCTTTAGCTACTTAGCTATAACTTATTATTAAGTATTAAGTAGAAATCTAAATCTTAAGTAGTAATACTTATAGCTTAAAGAGCTACTAATTTTAAAGAAGTAAGAACTATTACTAGTACTCTAAAAAATATATAACTAAATTTTTTACCTACTTTTAGAAGTATAGTATTAAGTAAGTAAGCTAAAGCTTAAAGTCTTAGTACTACTACTTTTAAGATAGTTAAAGCTTTTAAATTTTTTAGACTAGCTAAAAAGCTATTCTAATACTAAATACTTTATAAAAAGATTATAATATAATTATATATACTTATTAGCTTATAACTAATAAAGTAATATATTTTAAAGCTTTATAGTTAAGATATATATACTAAAATTTTAGTAAAAGTATACTTTTTTTATTTTTTATACTTATATAATAATAATTATTAGATTCTAGCTCTAAAGAGTTTAGACTAACTTAGCACTAGCTATAAATACCTTAGAATCGCTATTATAGCTTAGTAGCAATTTGTCTCTAGTCTTTTTAGAATAATATATCTAATTATAGTCTAATATTATATATCTAGTATTTAACTAACTTTATTATTTAATAATAATATTTAAAACTCTAAAGATTAAAGACGTAAGTAGCTTATATTTAATACTAAACACTACGTTACTATATTATTCTAAATAATTTATAAGTTTTCTAGATAATTATAAGTTTATATAAAACTAATCTCTTACTAGTTATATTATCTTACTATCTTACTAAGAAGCTTTACTAAGTTACCTTATTATTACTATATTAATTACTTTTTATATAACTATATTACTATTATAAAAATTATATAAGCTTCTTTATATTTATTAAAAAAGAAATTATTAAAAAAGCTATTTTAAAAGCTATTCTAGTAACTATAGAATAAGATACTATCTATGTAATAAAAAATATAATCTAAGCTTTCTACTCTAAATATATATATTTTAGAGCTATTAATATTTCTATTAATATTTTTATTAATATTTCTATTATTCTAAAGAGTTATCTAGCTAGAGTAAAGCTATTTATTATTTTTTCTTTATCTTTACTTTTAAGAAGCTTACTAAGAAGATATATAATATATTCTATAAATACTATTATTATATTTCTAAGAGCTAAGTAAAGAATTATCTTATTAATAAGCTAATTAAGAAAAAGCTATTAATTATAATTACTATTTATATCTATAACTTTATATATAGAGTAAAGCTAAGAATAAAGCTTCTACTATCTCTATATATAGAGTAAACTATACTCTAGTAATATAGTACTATCTCTAGAATTCTTAGTATAGATAATAAAAAATAGAAGATAAAAGATTTAGTATTTATAGCTTATCTTTTCTTACTTAATACTATTACTTAGATAGATACTATAGTTATATATTATAGTTACTTTAAATAAAATCTATTTACTAGTAGTTATTATATTAATATTACTAGAGAATAGAGATAAAGTTATAATTAATAGCTAAGAATAGATATAGTAAGTTTTATTAGTAGTATTTCTATATACTATATATTATATTATTTTTAGTTATTTCTAGTTATAGTATATATTATAGACTAGCCTTAAAGTATAGCTATAATAAGTATTAGTAAAGATATTATATTTCTTAGAAAGAAAGCTTATAGTAAGCCTTACTTTATATACTAAGCTAAGGCTTAGGTAAAGTCTAAGCTTATTATATACTCTTTATAGTACTTATAAAATTTTATATAATTTACTATTATAAGCTAAAAAATACTCTATATAGAACTAATACTTAAGAATAAAGCTAAGTATTCTTAACTATAATAGTAGAAGTAAAGTACTACGTAACTCTTATAGCTTAAAAGTAGTAATAATAAAATATAAAAAATAACTTCTATAATAAGTTCTTTATATAAATATCTTAAGAGTAAGATAAATATATAATAATACTACTATAGCTAGTACTAGAAAACTCTATAGCCTATAGCGCACGCGCTATAGTAGTTATATATATAAGTTATAGTAGTAGAGTATATAGCTAGTACGCCTATATTACTAAGATACTATTAGCTAAGTAAGTCTATATAAAAATCTTTTTAGACTATATATAATAATATACTACTATATATATATTACTATAATATACTTATATAACCTTTACTACGCTACTTTATCTATACTTTTACTACTCTAATTATACTCTATATTAGCGCTGCACTATTACTATAGCGTATCTAATAGTACTTAATAGTAGCTATAGCTTAGCTTTAGATAAAGAGCTTTTTAGTTACTTTCTAAGTAATTCTTTTAGTAACTCTATACTAAGCTATAAAGCTAATAGTAGAATTATATATAAAAGATAAACTATTAATAGATTTAAAGTAGATAGTAATAGTAATAAAAAGAATTTTATTCTAGTAGAAATAGATTTTAACGTACTATATCTTTTTTATATTAAGTTTACTAGAAATTATAAAACTATTTAGCGCTACTTATATAGTAAAGATAAGTTTTAGATCTAGAAGTTTACTATTATAGTACTACTAATATACTATTTAGAGATTACTTATTAAACTTACTTATATAAAAAGCTATACTATAAGTATATTAATAACTTTCTTACTACTAATAAAGAGCTCTAAGTTCTTTTCTATTAGTAGTTTAAACTAGTATATTATAGTATTAATAATAATAACTCTTATATTATAATAGCTAGTATAATTAGTACTAGTATAAAGCTAAGAAAAGGCTAGAAAGCTACTTTTATATCTACTTTTAACTACTTAGCTAAAGTGTTCTTTAAGCTTCTTAAGATAGTTTAGACCTAAAGTTTTATTATAACTCTAGTACTTCTTTACGCTACTAAGTATTATAATAACTAAAGTAGTAGTAGTATAAAAGTCTAGCTAGCTTTATTAATACTTTCTTATAGTTATAGTAGTAATACTATAGCTTTAGTTAATACTATTATATATAATATAAGTAAAATAATAGTGTAAATATTAGTAGTTTAGTAGATCTAGAGTAATACTATTACTAATCTTTCTAATATTATAGTAAGTGCTATTATAGTAAACTTCTAGCTTTACTTACTAACTTAAACTTTACTAGACTACTTGTACTACTAGCTAGTAGTGCTTTTTTAAAGCTCTTTTTTTATCTTTATTAAAGTTCTATAATTATTACTATTTATATTTACTATACTACTACTTTTACTTATATACTCTACTACGCTATAACTATTTCTAAAACTACTATATAAGTAGTAGCTCTAGCTTATACTATAGCTTACGCTAAAGTTACTATAAATATTACTATAGCTACTCTAGCTTTTCTATATACTATCTCTATAATAGCTTATATAGTAGCTATTATAGTTACTCTAAGTCTAGATTTTATTTACTATCTTCTTTAGAGAAGTACTACTAATATAACTAGTTAGATCTATTATAGTAGTATTAGAAAACTTAGTTAGAATAGAATTCTTAGTAGGTAAAGCTATAAAGTTCTTACTTATAGAATATAGTATAATCTTAGATTATAACTTTAGAATTTAGTTTAGTACTATTTTATTTTTATACTAGTCTCTTATATAAACTTTAGTTTACCTTTTTATTTTCTATTATAAGTAAAGCTTAGCGTTTTTATAGTACTAGTAATAAAAAAAGCTTTTTTTTTTAAACTTATATTACGCTATTATAATATTATATACTTTTATACTTTACTTTAAACTATACTAGCGCTACTATATCTAGAAAATTCTCTAAAGAATACTATAATAGATTAGTATAGCTAATCTACTTTACTAGTACTTAATACTTACTATAACTTTACGCGCTTTTAGTTTATAAAATTTTCTCTACTCTAAATTTCTATAGTACTAAGTTAGTTTCTTTTAATTCTAAGATAGGCTCTAGCTAGAAATTAGTCTATACTTAGCTAGAGAGTAGGTCTTTAGTAGCCTTTTTTACTAAATCTATATAAATAGTTTTATAAAAGTTACTAAAAAGATCTAATATAACTATAAGTAGTATAGATATAGTAACTACTATTATATAGGTATTAGAAAGTATAAAAATATATTACTATAAAAATATAAAGTAATTAGTATAGATAAGAAAGTATATAAATATTAGTTTAGTAAAAAAGAGTTCTATTATAAAGAGATTCTATTATCTAAAGTATTATATAAAAGTCTAATACTAAAAAGTATAAGTAAAAAATAAGATAGTAGATAATAAAATAATTCTAAAAAGCTTTTATTAAAAAATATTCTCTCTTTAGATAATTCTTAGATTATTAAAGATCTAATTTATATAAGAATATCTTATATACTAGTATAAATCTTCTCTTTTTAGTAGTATAGTTCTATTATACTATGTAGAATATATTACTTACTTATAGTATAAAGAAAAAATAAGAAAAAATATAGAAAAGAAAGTATAAAGTAAAATAAATAATTAAGTAGAGATATTAGTAATACACTACTATAGTGTAGTTAATAGCTAGATTTTAAGTAAAATAAGAAGCTTACTTAAAATCTAAGTACTAGTAATATTACTAGTATATCTAGTCTACTTTATATTTTATCTACTATAATATAGCTTAGATAGGCTAGTAGTAGAAGCTAATAAAGCTAGTATTAGTATCTTAAACTAAGAAAAAAGTAGTAGAACTAGTAGTAGTAATATTATTAGAGAGCGTATAGAGCTAAAAAGTAATAATAAACTAAATACTAGACTACTAGCGTAAGCCTAAGAAGTCTTAAATAGAAAGAAAGAAGTAGATATAGTATTAAGGTTAGTAGCGTTATAGAAGTAGTAATAAATATTTAGTTTTATATTAATTTTATTAATAAAATATCTAATAGTATCTTTTATACTATAATTATAATTCTAAATATACTACTACCTTTTATAAGTAGAAGATTTACTTTTATTAGTAAAGAAAAAAATATTTAAATATTTACTATTAGCGCTCTTAGTAAAGGTAGCTTTTTTAAGCTTCTTAACTACTAGCTATAGTATCTTAATCTTTTTAATAATATACTTATACTCTTTTCTAATATACTTTAGAATACTATTTTTATTTTTACTAAGAAGTTTATAAACCTTCTTATATATAAAAAAGTTATTCTAGAAGACTTATATAAGAATAGCCTTCTAGATCTAGAAAAAGAAGTTAATATATATATCTACTAGAAATATCTACTTAATACTACTATACTTATTATAATATCTAGATAGTATTATAGAAGAGGCTATAAGATTATAATAAGCCTTTAAAATCTTATTATATATTTCTATAGCTAGAATCTCTATAATACTCTAGCGTACTATAATATACTATAGAAGAATTATTTAATAAGTCTTAGTTACTAGTTCTATAGAGCTATAGAGTATTATAGAGTAAGTAATATAAATATCTTCTTCTCTATAAATAGACTTATTCTACTTTATACCTAGCGCTATTACTTATACTTCTTATA
>NW_026055827.1:0-39960 GCF_023758015.1 Alternaria viburni
GCGGGGGGGACTAGATATCTTTATAACATTCTTTAATAGCCTTTATAGCTCAATGGTAGAGCGGAATACTGTTAATATTCTGATAAATGTTCGATTCATTTTAAAGGCTTCTCATTTGCCTTTACAAAATTTTTCAGAATAATGTTAGGAAAATTGTTACTCCCTAGAGGATGTAAAAGGGGAGTTCGAATCTCTCTATTCTGATATGTTACTAAATTCATTAATATTATTACTTTTATCTAATGCTATTACATCAAGACGAGACAAATCTATCTTGTACTCTAGAGTAACGATTACTATCTTACTTATTTCAGCTTTTATAGCTTATGATAATTTATCTCTTTTATTTTTAGCAAAAGGTATTGGAATCTTCGGTGGGTTATTCCATACTACAGCTACTACGAATTTTTTCCACCTGTTTATCTTTTTAATAACTAGCGTTATCTTATTGTTAACTTCATTTTACCCTAGAAAAGTTTGATTGAAAGAATATAGCAGCCCGACTAGACTTTTATTTACAAAACTAGTTTACTACGGAACCTTACTTTTAAATAAAATGGGAGAGCAGTTTAAAATAATAGAATACTCCTTAATTATCTTATTTATTGTTACAGGTAGTGTTTTTCTAATTTCTACTAGTGATTTAGTATCCATATTCCTATCCATAGAATTACAAAGTTATGGACTGTATTTATTATCAACTATCTATAGAGATTCAGAACCCGCTACTTCAGGTGGTCTTATGTATTTTTTACTAGGGGGATTGTCATCCTGTTTTATACTATTAGGTACAGCGTTACTTTATGCAAATTCTGGTACCACAAACTTAGACAGCTTATATATTATAACTAGCATATCTAATGTAAGTAAAGACAACCTTACTGGGCTACTATATTGATATAAATCTTACTATATACACATAAGTTTACTATTTATAGCTGTAGGATTCTTATTTAAAGTTTCCGCTGCACCATTCCATTTTTGAAGTCCTGAAGGATGATGTGGGAAATCATCCATAACACCGTCATCGTGTTTACGGGACAAACTACCAAATTCCGGGAACACCCTAGAAATCCAAGTACCAAGCTATAGTTTAAAATCTATAAGTGGCTGAACTAATCACTCAGAGATGGTAAAAAGCTTGGAAGCTTCTGAAAAGAATACGGGTTATCGCGGATCTAAATCAGTCACTGTTTTATCTCTAAATCCTTTGCTAATTTTTGCACATTATAATTTTATCTCCTTCATTTTCTCCTTCCCTGTGCTGCACTCTAAAGTATCACTTTTCTCTTCTACTTCGGCTTTATTAGTACATGTGAAACATTCCAGAACGGCTTTACTAACTTTTTTTTTTATATATTATAATATATAAAAAAAAAAGTAAGTGGAAAACAAAACCTTTATAAGAGTAGTACTACGAAACCACACATAAACGGGTGATTTCGTGGTTATTCTACTAATTCTTCATCTATTGCACCGTCTTTTCAGCCAGTAACTATATATAGAAATGCTGATATAGATAAGGTCTTAGTACTAAAAGAAAATAAAGGTAAATCCGGGGTATATAGCTGAACAAATTTAATTAACGGAAAAAGATATGTAGGTAGTAGTATTAATCTAGAGATAAGATTGAAAGGTTACTATAACATTTATTTCTTAGAATCAGGAATAAAAAAGAGGAAAAGTTTGATCTACAGTGCTTTGCTGAAGTATGGTTATTCTAATTTTACTTTAGAAATCCTGGAATATTGTGATTCATCCGAAACTATACAAAGAGATCAATATTATCTGGATTTATTAAAACCAGAATATAATATTTTATTAACAGCTGGTTCTCGATTAGGTTCCAAACATTCTGAAGAAGCAAAAGCCAAAATATCTGCTGCGGCTGTAGGTAACACAAACAGTACAGGAGGTAAAGGACGTAAACGAGCAGAAGGAGCAGGAAGTCCTAGTGTACCGGTAGAAGTACTTGATAAGGAAACTGGAATAAAAACAACATATCCTTCAATGAGTGAAGTAGGGGAAGCCTTAGGTGTACCTACAGGAAGTATTAGAATGTATTTTTCTATCCTTTGGGGATGGTCCCCTTCAGGGGTCCAGACCTAAAGGTCAGTCCCCTTCGGGGACTAGAAATACCCAGACGCCATATAAAGGAAGATATTTATTGCAAAAATTAAAAAAGGTTTAAATAGTGACTGTAAAAGAGCAACGAGTATACGGTAGTTGATATGATTTATCATATTTAAGATGTATTCTATCAGGTTTCAAGAGAAACCGTTCAGTAAAAATCCCTTCTAACCAATTTATGCCAAGACGATTTTATACAATTAGTAATAATATTAAC
The DNA here is from genome assembly GCF_023758015.1 of Alternaria viburni. Lineage (NCBI taxonomy): Eukaryota > Fungi > Ascomycota > Dothideomycetes > Pleosporales > Pleosporaceae > Alternaria > Alternaria viburni. The sequence continues at coordinate 2,348 of NW_026055827.1, forward strand.
CCTAAGACATATTCTCTTATTACCCTACCTTTATTTGTGACAGGCTTTACAGATGCAGAAGGATGTTTCACCATTATTGCACGTAAATCACCTATCCTTTGGGGATGGTCCCCTTCAGGGGCCAGACCTAAAGGTCAGTCCCCCTCTGGGACTAGAAGCAGCACTGGTTGAAAAATCGAAGCCAGTTTTATTATAAACCTTCATAAAAAAGATGTTAAACTCTTAAAAGCTATTCAAGATTTCTTTGGAGGTATAGGACGAATAAGTAAAGAGAGAAATGGTTGTCGTGATTTTACAGTTAGTTCTTTAGATCAAATTGTCACAAAAATTATCCCTCATTTCGATAAATACCCCTTAATCACTCAAAAGCTTGCGGATTATATTTTATTTAGAGAAGTTATTATGATAATGAAAAAAGGTGAACATTTAACATCTTCAGGTTTAAAAGCCATTATTAACATAAGAGCTTCTATTAACAGAGGTTTGACTCCCGCTAACTTTTTTTTTAATATATTATAATATATTAAAAAAAAAGTAAGAAAGAAGCTTTTCCTAGTTATTCTCCTGTCCATAGACCTTTAATTGATGCACAAACGTTGCTTCCTATTAATCCTTATTGAATAGCAGGTTTTGCTTCCGGTGATGGTTCTTTTATGGTTAAACTGAGAGTTAGTGATGCTTACTGTGCAGGAGGTCGTGTTGATTTGGCCTTTGTTTTAACTCAACATTCTCGTGATCTGTCTCTTATTAAGTGTTTAGCTTATTACTTTTCATGCGGACAGTTTTATACTTATAAGGATTATGCGGAATTTAAATGTAGTAATTTAAAGGAGATCTATGAAACAATCTTACCCTTTTTCCTTAAATACCCTATTCTGGGTGTGAAATCTAAAGATTTCGAAGATTGAGTTAAGGTTGCGGAGATTATTAGTTCGAAAGCTCATCTTACTAAGGAAGGGTTGGAGCAAATTAGAGCGATTAAGAATGGAATGAATAGAAATAGAGAGAATGTTAAATAGTTTTTATATCATAATTGTCTTATCATGTTATATATTATATTTGTATAAAATTATTAAGGTTATTTGTAAGATAAATTTTACTTCCGAGGACGTTTATGATGCTATTCCTACTGTTGTTACAACTTTTGTAGCTATAATAGCAAAAATTTCTATTTTTATTTTCTTATTAGAATTAGTTCACTATACAAGTAAACCAATACTAGATCTAGATTTTTCTTGAACAAATAGCTTATTACTTAGCTCTCTTTTATCTTTAGTTGTGGGAACTGTAGTGGGTTTAACACAGTCTAGAATAAAAAGACTTTTTGCGTTTAGTACAATATCACACGTAGGGTTTATATTATTAGGATTAAGTATACACACTGTAGAATCAACACAAGCCTTTATATTCTATTTAATTCAATACTCTATCTCAAATTTAAATGCTTTTATATTACTATTAACTATTGGTTACTCTCTTTATTGTTATGTAGATAATACAAATTCTACCAAAAATATTGGAAAAGAACAGGATAGTAATGAAAAACAACAGGATAGTAATGAAAACAATGGTAATTTAACCGATGTTAATAATTCTCCTATTCAACTTATTGATCAGTTGAAAGGATATTACTACATAAATCCTGTTATAGCCTTAAGTTTAGGGTTAACTTTATTCTCTTTTGCGGGAATACCACCTTTAATAGGGTTCTTTGGTAAACAGATGATTTTAAGTGCAGCAATTGATAACGGGTATATTTTTATGAGCTTAGTTGCTATATTAACAAGCGTTATAAGTGCTGTATATTATTTAGCTATAATAAAACAAATCTTTTTTGATAAACCAGATTACCTAGTAAACGATGAACTAATAGATTTTAATGCAGATGGTTTAATAACGGATAAAAATACTATCGTTCAAAAAGTGAACGTAAATATAAACAATATTGTTATATCAACCTCATTAAGTTTATCTATTTCAGTTATTACATTAGTAATAACATTATTTATTTTTATACCTGAAGAATTATTAAGTTTAGCTAATATATTAGCATTAATCATTTTTAATTTATAAATGACAAGTACAACTTTTTTCATTATTTTTATACCTATATTAGCTATTATATTATTAGCGGTTAATTTAATCTTAGCACCCCACAATCCTGGAATTTGATATAGGAAATCAAATATTAGGGATAAACTGCCCAACTCCGGGAAACCCCTAAAGCTTCTGATACCAAGCTATAGTTGAAAGGCTATAAGTGGATGAAATAATTACTCATGTATGGTAATAATTCAGAAGATATCTGAAAAGATAATGGGTGATCGCGGATCTAAATCAGAGTTTAAATTAGTAGATAAGAGAAATCTTATGTTAAACTCTGTAAAAGAGCAACGAGTAAACGGTAGTTCATGAGGTAATATCTTACCTCATGTAAGATGTACTCTAGCGGGTTTCGAAAGAAACTATCAAGTCAAAATCCTTTCTAACCTTATAAATTACACTACTTTTTTCTCACAACACAAAACAGACAGGGTAAACACCTTTCAGCTGCGAAATTATACTAACCACCCATCTACATTAAACTTAAACCCTTTATATATTTCTGGGTTTACAGACGGTGAAGGTTGTTTTATGATATCTATAATAAAAGATAAAAAATATACATTAGGTTGACGTATATCTTGTAGATTCGTTATAAGTTTAAACAAAAAAGACTTAAAAATACTAAAGGGCTTTAAGGACTTTTTTGGTGCAGGTACTATTTCGTTTACGGGGGAAAACGCTGTCCAATATCGTGTTGAATCTTTAAAAGGTTTAGCTATTATAATTAATCATTTCGATAAATACCCCTTAATAACTAAAAAACAAGCGGATTATACATTATTTAAATCAGCTTATTATTTAATTAAAAATAAAAGTCATCTGACAAATAAAGGAATCTTAGAACTTGTAGCTTTAAAAGCTGTATTAAATAGAGGTTTAAGCAAAGACTTAGGTGTAGCTTTTCCTGATATACTTCCCGCTTTAAGACCTGAAGTATTATTATCTAAAGTTGTAGATCCTTACTGATTAGTAGGGTTTACGGATGCAGAAGGTTGTTTCAGCGTTGTGATATTTAAATCTTTAACATCTAAATTAGGAGAGGCTATTAAATTAAGCTTTATTTTAACTCAGAGTAGTAGAGATAAAGATTTAATGAATAGCCTAATTGAATATTTAGGGTCTGGGTTTATAACTTCAGTTAATAGAGGAACAATTGATTTTAAGATTACCAAATTTTCTAGTATAAGAGATATTATTATCCCATTATTTGAAAAATATCCTTTACAAAGTAGTAAAAATACAAAATTTTTATATTTTAGTGAGGTGGTAAAATTAGTGGATAATAAAGCTCATTTAACTGAAAAAGGGTTAAATCGAATTCGTATTATTAAAAATAAAATAAATACAGATTAATAAACAATAGCGTGATAAAATTTAGTTGTAAATATATAAGCATGATAAATTTGACTAAGCGTACCAAGAAAAAGATAGTGTTTTCGAATGTGGTTTCCACTCGTTCTTAGGTCAAAATAGGACACAATTTAGTGTTTCTTTTTTTATCTTTGGACTTCTTTTTCTTCTATTTGATTTAGAAATCTTACTAGTATACCCTTACAGTGTAAGTAGTTATACGAATGATATTTATGGTTTAGTTATTATGATGGTATTTTTTGTACTATTGACCTTAGGATTTATATTTGAATTAGGTAAAAATGCATTAACTATTGATAGTAGACAAACTTCTTCATATAATAATGCAGATACTACTACACCAGTTTCCTTTATTGCTAAATCTTATAGCACTCTTAAGGGTAGTTCTTTTTTATCTATTCCGGTAGCTATTATAAATATGGAACCGATAAATATGGAAGCCATTATACAGCTTACTGCTAGTTTATTTGATAAATGTTATCCTTTAGTTCTAGCTTTAGCTGCTATAGCTATTTCAATTTTAGCCTTAGAATTAGGTATTTATCTGGCTGAACCTGCTAAGGATGGGAAAGAAAAAACTGGAAATAAGGTGGGCGAGGGCGTAAAAAACCCACCAAAAGGTAAAAAAAGTGACAACAAAAAACCTGGTTGTGTTCATCCTAGTGGATGGTGTCAATGCAACTCCTGTGGTTGCGAAGAAACAAGACATATACCACGTATGTTAAGTGATATTAGCCCGGACAGATGTTGTGGTTGTGGTGTCCGTGGCCCTGTTAACCATTGCCTTATGTGCGAATGTAAGTTTCACTATCGTTGTCATAAAAGCATGAGGGGGGACTATAATCCCTAAGCGATTATTCTAAATTAATTGCATAATTACAGTTAACTTGTTATGAAAAAGGTAAAATTTGTTATTTATAGTAAACTTTTATCTATTATAGTATAACAAATCCTAGTTTGAATTTACTGGTATATTGCAGTCTACATTTTATACAGAAATTAGCGGGGGGGGAGAAGAGTAAAATAAACTTTTGCTTAAAGCCCCCTAAAAATATTAGTTAATACACCCTTTATTATAAAATATATAATCTATGATGCACATTAAATAGATAATTACCATGATTTAATTAAAATAGACTTTATATTATACTTTTTAACTAAATGTAATTTTAAGATCATCATCCTAAATTTAAAATGTTATATTTTCCAACAATTATGTCTGTTCTTGAAGTATTGGCTGTTACTGTACATGTTTATCCATATAATGACGTTTACCTAGATACTCTTTTTATAATAGGAATATCTATGATAATTCTTAGCTTAGTAGGTAGTAATAAAAATAAGTCTATAAAGGAAAAATTAATATTTTTTGTTGAAAATTTTTATGTTATTTGACCGTTTATGTTATATATGTTTATCTTTATCTTTATTCTTAATATTTTCTTAATCTTATGCGGCTTAGGTGTAAGCATTTCTACTCTAAATCTTACATCATTCTTTTACACTTTATTCTGTAAAGTTGTTTTAATAAGAATAGTTGTTACCTTAGTTATATCTGCTTATACTAAACAATTTAGTTTAAATTCTTTTTCTTTAAGTGTATCCAGTGTTATATTTATCTTTATACTAGCTGGGATAAACTTTTATTATATTATTCCTTTGGTTAAATTTATTATAGGACTAGGTTTAACTAATGCAACAAATATGTTTAACAGAATAAGTTTATTTATTGAAAATACAGGTGGTAAAAATTCTAATTCAGAAAGTTTAGCTAAAGGTTTAAATAAAATTTTAACTAAATTACCTTTACTTGGTAGATATTTAAAATCAACAGTTAAAGGTTTAAATGTGGATAATTCTAAAAATAGATCTTCTCCTTTTAGAATAAATCCTAAATACCTAATTAGGAATATTATGCCTGTATATCCTTTAATTAAATTAAGTAGGTTTACTACAATATTCATACCTCAAATTGTAAGTGGGGAGTGGAAAGCTTCTTTTGAATATAAAGGTACTTTAACGGAATTAGCCATAATATTTAACAGTAATAGAGTTTATCTTACAGATGTTATCTCTAAATTCATTTGTAAACATTCTAATCTTCAATGTAAAGTTAAAATTCTATGCAACAACTCAATAGTTAACCTAAATGCTAATTTTAATAAAGGTATACTTCAAGAATTTAACCTCTCTAAAGTTTATTTAGAACCTGTTGAACAATGGAATAAGAATTTTTCTAGTGAAAACTCTTTAAATAATAAAACATTTTTCTCTAAAGGGTGTCATAATGATTTAAATCGTTATGACAGATTTGGTTTTTTATTTGATTATAATCCATTAGGCTTTTTATATAATTATAATCAAATGCCTCCTTTTGATGATAATGATTTAGTAGTTTTTGCTCACAATTATTCAACTACTCCTTCTGAAGTCAATAAAGAGGAGCTACCTTCTTCTGACTTAGATATTTTACCCGAAGAACCTACTGATTTAGTTGATTCTAATACAAACGATAATGAGAGTAGTTCTATAAGTGAAAAATCCTCCCAATTTTGGTCTAACAATCCCTCTAGCTCTGGTAAAAATACTATAGACACTTTTGAAAAAATTAACAATAAAAAAAGAGAAACAGGGGCCTTTTTTACAGAAAAAGAGTTTGAAGACTATATAACGCCTTATTTTAAGTCTTGCAGGAGTATTAAGGATCTTAATATAATTACCGAGGATTTCTTATTGGATCTAAAAAGTAATATTAATAGATTCCTACGTGAAGTTAGAGAGGACATCGCTAGAACCCTTAGCACTTATGATGAATCAGTTATGGAAACAAATGAAACAATACGGTTAAATTATCAGAAAATAACGGATCAGCAAACTGATCCAGAGCAGCTTGCTGCTTTGACAAATCACAACACTTTTTTATTAAATTATTTAACGGGCGTTACTAATATAAGAGATCAATTAATGGATTATTTAAATAATTATTTAAATAGCTGGGATATCGATGAGGGTGATAATTATCGCAGTAGAAGTTCTTTAGTTCATTCTTTATATGATACCCATACTCATAGAATCATAGATCTTCACAACGGTTTTGATTGGTATGCTTCAGAACCTGAGGGTTCTGAACCGGAGGGTTCTGAACCGGAGGGTTCTGAACCGGAGGGTTCTGAACCGGAGGGTTCAGAAACTGATGATTATAACTTAAATGAAGAGGAAGATACTAAAAATACTTCTGATAAAGGTAAACATAGATGTACTGAAAATGTTTCTGATAAGGGTAAAGGTAAATCTAAAATGACGGAATGTATTGATAGCCCGTCTGATTCAGATCCTCAAGACGAAATGGATAGAGGTGTGTAAGAATCTAGACGAGGATATAGAGATCATTATTCCAATAAAAATGGTGAGTCTAGTAAAAGATCTAAATAAAAAAAATATTTAGGTTAACTTGTTATGCTAATTATATCGTATAGCAAATCCCATTTGCAAAAATGGAATTGCACTCTAAATTTTAGAGAGCAACGGGGAGAAGAGTAACTTTTGCTTAAAGCCCCATTAATACAAAAAAACATGTAAACTTACTACACATTATTTTAAAATATATAATCTATGCGGTTTAAATAGATAATTAACATGATATATTAAAATATACTTTATATTATACTTTTTAACTAAATGTAATTTTAAGATCATCATTCTAAATTTAAAATGTTATATTTTCCAACCATTATATCTGTTCTTGAAGTATTGGCTGTTACTGTACCTGTTTTATTAACAGTAGCGTTTGTAACTATAGCTGAGAGAAAAACAATGGCTAGCATGCAAAGAAGACTTGGACCAAATTCAGTGGGTTGTACTAATTTTAATCTTACCTTTAAAAGATTTTATCATTCTTCTTGTGATGATTTAAGAGAATTATACCGTAATAGAAAAGCTCCTGTTATTGAATTTTCGGATCATGTACTTTTTACTTGTACTGATTTGCTTAATTCATCTTTAGTAAATTCTTTTTTTAAACCTTTAAAAGGTAAAGGAGGTATTTATATGTTTAGATATAAAAAAGATACTAGCATTTTTTATATAGGGAGAGCTAAAGATTTTAACAAAAGATTTAAAGATCATTTGAATTCTGATTTAAAGGATAGATTTCATAAATTTGCTAATTCAACTGGTTGAGATAATTTTGAATTCTCTATTATTGAGTTATGTGATCTTAATATCCAAGAAGATAGAGAAAATTTTTACTTGCAAAAATACTTACCTTTATTAAATACTGTCTTTAAAAGTAATTTTGGTCAAATACAATCTTATGATTCTTTATATGAGATTTTAAGACTTAGAAAATTAAAATTAAATTTAGATAAAAAATATAAAGGTATTAATCTTTATCTCTATGAATATTTCAATGGGCAAGTTAGTGCTAATTATCAAACATTTAGCTCTATAAGTGAGCTATCTAAAAAATTAAGTATAGCTAGGGAAACTATTAGTGTGTATTTAGATACATATGTGCCCTATACAAATTTTGTATTTTTAACTAATAAAATAGAATCTTTTGATTTAGTAGGTAAATTAATTAATGAGGCTATGCATGGATTAAATTTAAATCATAATATACCTAAAAACATCTGAATGTATTTTATAGAATCTAATGGTACTGTAGTTAAAACTGAATTAGAATCTAAAAGTGCAGTAGCTAGATTATTAAATGTGCAACATTTAGTTATTACTAATCATCTAGATAAATGAATAAAAGGAGGTATTAATGGTTATTATTTATTTACTCATGAATTAAGTAGTCTAGAATTAGAAAAACTAATTGAATTATCATCATTAAGAAAAACTAGGAATTGTACAGTATGAGCTTATCATGGTATAACTTTAGAATTAATTACAAATTCATTCAGTAGTATTCAAAAAGCAGCTGAATATTTTAATGTAGAATACAGATCTGTATTAAACCACTTAGATACTGAAATAGCTACTAAAAAAGGTGATTATTTAGTGTACTTTTTTAGTAATGAGTTGACTTATTTAAAGAAAAAAGAATTACTAAATAACTTAAAAATTGCAAAAAATGAGACTACTCCCATTTGAGTATATAAAAAAAAGGATGGTGAATTAATTTTAAACTCTAATAAACCTAGTTTTAGTTCAAAACATTTAGCAGCTAAAGAACTAAAAATAAGTACTAAAACAATTAGTAAATTCTTGGACATTCATAAAGATTATAAAGGATTGTATTTTTATCGTATTAAAGTGTAAGGTTTTAGGTAAAGTGTAAGAAACTTTATTAAGCCCTAAGTGAAAGAAAACCTTTTGCTATAAATCATCAAATTGACGGGAAAGCCCTAAAGCTATTTCAACCAAGCAAGTATGGTAACATCATTGTGGCACAGGTAATGACTCGTGGTATGGTAAAATCGAAATGGATGCACGAAAGGAAATGGGTAATCCGCAGCCAAGCAGCATAATTATTATGGTGTGCAGTTCATCGACTAAACGGTGGTTGGTGTTATTATTATTAATAATGCTTAAGATATAGTCAGACCCTACTTGAAAAAGTACAGAATATGTATTTTTTATATATTCGTTAAATGGATAGTTCACTATTTAGGGAGAAAGTCCCCAAGCTTTGCCTGTTTTATGCATATAAATGGCTAAATGGGGATATTCGTGATATGGTCTACTTCAAGCATTTGCCGATGCTCTTAAACTTTTATTAAAAGAGTATGTTTCTCCTACACAAGCCAATATAGTATTATTTTTCCTTGGTCCGATTATAACTTTAATCTTTTCATTATTAGGATACGCCGTAATTCCTTATGGTCCTGGTTTAGTACTACTAGATTATAATCTGGGTATATTATATATGTTAGCTATGTCTTCATTAGCTACATATGGAATTCTGCTGGCTGGATTAGTAATTAGTCCCACACTCCCGTGAGGGAGTTGTTGAAAATCGGGTGAATTTCGAGAAAGACTTACTTTAAGTCAACTCGAAGCGAAACATGTATTTATTTTCTTAGCACGCCTTAGGGTTATATTTTTCCACCTTGGGGTGGGAAAATGGTGCATAAGAGTGTACTACTGTCTAAAGTCCTTAGTGTACTTTATAACAAAGTCCTCTTATTTTAAACATGAACGTTCAACGACTAGTAGATGAGTATATAAGAAATACAATAATTCTACCACGAGCGCCCGAAGTCTTGTTTTATTTTTTATTTTATTATCAAAACTTTTATTTTCAAATAAAACCTTACAATTGTTTATGGCCTGACTTTGTTTTTTACTTTTTTTATATATAGCGGAAATTAGTCCTGATTGTGATTATATTTATAGCAGTAGTGTTTTCATGTCTTTTCCAATACGAACTAAATTAGATATAAGAAAATATTATACTACCATTGTTACTGAGAATGACAATATCGAAGATTTACAAGCTTTACACTCAATATACATAAGAGAACTATACAAAGATAGGGAGGCTCCAGTAATACCTTTTGATCGTGATTTAATTTTAGCAACTTGTCATCATTGTTTAGACAAGAATAAAAAATCTGAGTTTTTAAAAGAGTGAGGACATAAAGGCTGTATTTACATCATAGAATATAAGTACAACCCTTTTATTTATTACATAGGTAGAACAACTATGTTTAAAAGAAGATTTAGTAATCATCTTTTAGCTGATTCTAATAGCAAACTACATGTCTTTTTGAAGTTAGTTGGTTGGGAACATTTCAACATTTCTATTTTAGAGGTTTGTTCTTCTGAAGAACAGGGAGCAAGAGAGAATTACTACCTTCAGAAATACTTACCTTTATTGAATACCACTTTTTCTTCAAAATTTTCCGAATCTGCTATTTATTCAAGTTTAACTAGTAAATTAGCCGCTCTCAAATCTACTTCTGATTCTCATGTATCTGGTCAATCTATCCCTGTTTATGTGTATGAGGTATATGAAACATATATAGATAAAATATGTGTTAAATATAGTAGTATTATGGAAGCTAGCCGTAGTGAAAAGATTGCTAGAGGTACTTTAGGTGTGTTTAGAGATACTAATGTACCGTTTAGAAATAAGCTATACTACTCGAAACCTATTATAGATTTTGAATTAACATTTAATTTATTTAAAACTGCATCTAGTGGTTTAAATCTTAATAGTAATATAGCTAAACAGGTTTGAGTTTACAATGCCAAAACCCTAGAATTAATAAAAGGTAGCCCCTTTCCTTCTAAAACCCAAGCATCCGTTTCTGTGGGTATTAGTCGTAATGTAATAACCTATTTTATAGATACTTGGAAAGCAGAAGGAGTGAAAGGTACTTATTTATTTAGTAGACCACTTGAAGCTAAAGAAGTGGAAAATCTTATTGAATCTTCACATACACTAGAACTGGGTAATAAAATAAAAGTTTGAGCTTATAATGCTAAAACACTTGAATTAGTTAATAATTCACCATTTCCTAGTTTACTTTCAGCTGCTAATCATTTCAAAGTTAATTATCGTACCATCACTAGGCATTTGGACACGAAATTAGCTAGTTCTCAAAATAAAATTCTTGTATATTTTTTTACAAAAGAAATAGATTCAGTTCTAAAAAGTGAACTTTTGAAAAACATGAGTAAAGCTCACTATGCTCGTACTGAGATCTGGGTGTATAGATTGGATGAGTATGGAGTTTTAAATTTAATACCCAATCAACCATTTAAAACTAAACGGGAAGCTATTCGTGCTCTTAAGATTCACATAACTGTATTGAATAAATATTTGGATTCTTCTGAAATATACAAAGGGTTTCTTATCTTCAGCTCTCCACAAAATTTTCAGGATAAACTTGAATAGACGAAATATATATAAACGTAAAACCTTAGTCACAGTTCCATTCTTTTTTGTATGTTTAGCATAGAAGGCTTATAACCTAATCTACTAGCTTACTTATCAAAATATGTATATAAACAAGACTATGATGTAGTCTGAGCCATCTTGTAAGAGATGGAAGTAAAAAATAAAGAGATTTTGCTAAAACAATACTGGGTCAGCTAATTCTAAATATGCTTTTTTAGGGTCCTTAAGAAGTACAGCTCAATTAATTAGTTATGAATTAATTTTAAGTTCTGCTATACTTTTAGTAGTATTATTAGCAGGTAGCTTAGACATAACTGTTATTATAGAAGCTCAAAGAGCTATTTGATATGTAGTACCTTTATTTCCTATATTCATTGTGTTTTTTATAGGATCTATAGCGGAAACAAATAGAGCACCATTTGATTTAGCAGAGGCTAGTTTTTACAATTGTAATTCTACTTAGAATGATTTGGCCTCTTTAAATATCGCTATATGCTGAAAACTTTTAAAGCTTTACATACGTTGACCATACCAGTGTTATTGCCATGCTGTATATGAAGTCATGTAAATATTGTCAAAGATGTTACAATAAACAATCAGCAGGAAACCAAAATAATTTTAATTATGAGCAGGATCCTCAGAGACTACACGCGATAATACAGTTATATAATTGTATATGATATAGCCCATAAGAATACAAGAGTATGTTTTTTGAGATAAACCCGAATTCAATTTAAAAACACTTACAGAAAGAAACCTAATTTAAATTTTACATTACGTAGACCTTATTATACCTCAAGTTCTCCTAAAGAAGATAATCCTATACCTATATTAATTATAACGAATTTACAGGATAAAGATAGCATATTTTCTAAACGTGATCTCCCATTTTTTTTTAATAAAAAAATTGGAGGTATATACAGTTTTTTAAACATGGTTAATGGAAAACAATATATAGGTAGTGCAAAAGATTTATACTTAAGATTAAACGAACATTTATCAAATAGAAAATCAAATAGGGCTTTACAGATTGCTATTTCAAAATATGGTTTAGAGAACTTTAACTTTTGTATATTTGAATATTTTACTTATGAGAATAAGACTACTAGCTTTAAATTATTAACTGAATTAGAAACTATGTATATAAATAAATTTAAATTTAGCAATTTATATAATTTTTTAAAAAATGCTTCTAGCTCAGAAGGCTACAAGCATACAGAAGCTGCTAAAGAAAAATGGTTGAAAGATTTAAAGATAAGACTAACCATCCTTTCTGAGGAAAGCATCATGATGAAAGATCTAAATCTTTCATTAGCAAATCTGGGTCATTAAATCCTATGTTTGGTAAGACACATTCGGAAAAAACTAAAGAGCTTATAAGAAGTAAAAGAGTTAAATATCCTAATGGTGTAGGTATCTATGACCTAGATAACAATATGATAATAAGGTTTGATTATGCTTCAGATCTAGCTATTTATTTAAATGTATCTAAGGTCACTGTAAGTAAATATATAAATAAAGGGTTGGTTTTTAAAGGTAAATACTACTTAAAAGTTAACTCTTTTAACGAATAAGTAAAGTATTTACTGATACTCTACAACACAGGAATCAGAACTAGTAAGTGGGTTTATGACAGAGCATTCAGCTGTTATTTTTGTATTTTTCTTTTTAGCTGAATATGCTAGTATTATTCTTATTTGTATTTTAAATAGTATATTATTTTTAGGTGGTTATCTGTTTGACTTTAACTATTATCTATATCCTTACTTTTATTTAGTGCAATTTATTGCAGGGGATAGTTATATGTATCTAACAGAAAATGAAACTAATTTTAATGTAATTGACTTTGATAATTACAATTCAGTAATAGGAACAACTATAAGTGGTGTGGTAATAGGACTTAAAACTTGTGTAATGATCTTTACTTTTATATGAGCGAGAGCCTCATTCCCGCGTATTCGTTACGATCAGCTTATGTCCTATTGTTGAACTGTTTTATTACCAATAGTTATTGCATTTATTATACTAGTCCCATGTATATTATATAGTTTTGAAATAATGCCTTGTAATATACCTTTATTATAAATTAACAAATATTTATCTAAATAATAATTTTTTATTATAAATATAAATGTGTTATGTATTTAAATATTATACTAGAAAAAAGTTTTTTGATTTGTATAATTTACCCTAGTCCCCTTACTTTTTGAGTATATCATGAAATATGTAAAAAAAAGTTAGGGGGAGAAGATAGTATAGCTTTTATATATAATTATTTAGTAAATTTTCTAAAATTTTTCTATGTATTATAAGTATTACATTAACATAGATCCTATAATAGAAAAGAAACTAAAAACTGTCTAGGTATGTAAAAATTTTAAGTGTGGAAATATATATTGTGATCCTAACTAGTACTTAAAGGTTTTATGCTACTAGCTCTTTAGTTTAAAACACTTTTGTTGAGTTTGCTGTGTTAATTAGGTCACAATAACTATACTGGTGGAGTATAAATTGTATTTTATAATATATCATTATTTGAATGAATAGTACGTACAAAAGAGCTTATTGACATAAATTAAGGTGTTTTACAAATACAAGAACGATAATAACAAAATAATTTACTATAACAGTCATTACATACCTGCTTATTATTGTAAAGTACAGCTGTACTAATAGACAAGTTTTTGTATTTATTGGGCTACCTAATGAGAGAAAGGTGTTTTTCTATCAACACTCATCTCACACTACCCCGGGAGGATTGGCCCTTATTTGCGATTTTGTGACTCACATCTGTATGGGAAAGTATGAAGATACTCTTCTAAACCACTCCATGGAGGCTCAAGGGTCAACCCCTTAAAAATCCCCACCGGAAGAAGAAGTATCACATACTTCTATATAAGTCGGTGAATATTTCTTATAATGATTTATCAATTCTTCTTTTTTCACCAATCTATCGTCTTAATAACTTATTTTTTCGGGACTATTCACATTGATTTTAGTGCATGTATGTATCCCCTTTTTAGACTGAACACTTTTAAATTTAGTGAGATTCCTATGATTAACTTCTACAAATTTACTGGGATTTTCTTTAATGTATTTGTTTACCTTTTCTATGTCTTTTTCCATTTATAATAAATTAGTTTCACTTTTCAATTTTTTATATTTTGAAAGAGATGAATAAATAAACGGAAATTCCCTATTTTCATCTATGATTATCGTTTTGATAAACAAATCTAAATTTCGTTCTGTAAGATCCATTACAGGCTTATTCACAGACTTATCCGGATTATAAAAAGATTGTGTTACAATTTTATATGCACTAGTATTAAATACAACGATCATTAATCTACTTAAATTGAGTTGGTGAAAGACTTCCTTTTAAATTATTTTTCCCACTACTAATTATTATCCCAAAAGTTTTAAATATAACTTTTAGTAATGGTAATCTAACTCCATCAACAATTAAGAATGTTTTTCACCCATGATCTCTATGTGTAACTAACGACTCAACCATATCCTCTTTAAAAAAATTCTTTATATTGCATTATTCTATAAAGGTGTGTACCATTCTCTATTTTATACCCCTCCGATACACGCCTTCTATTTCTTATAATTCTAATAATATAAATCTTTTCCGTATCTAAGAAAATAGCCCCAAAATTACGACGTATAACATTATTATAAAATGCTTTATCTAAATAATTTCTATTAAAAACAATAGAGGTAGTATGAACAACATTACGTTCTTTCTGAGATGAAAGTGTAATCCCACTCAAATCAATTATTGTTGAAAAAGGAGCATTTCTTTTAACTAAAGAATACAAGAAATTCCTATCATTCTTTCATTTCTCTATCTGAGTTTTCTCAGATGAAGTATATATATCTTCAATTAATTTTATACTTTTTTCTTTAGCAGCAAACTCCACTGTATCCAATTTTTTTTTTAACATATCTAGTAATTTTTCTGTATTCATTTTTTTTATAATTTTTAGTAGAAAAAAAGGGAAAAGTGAAAGAACGCCCTTAACCGTTTTAACCTTTCACGGGAGATATTAGGAATCGAACCTACAAATATATCTACACTGTTAATAATATTACACCTGGATCTCCTTTTATTTATTTTGCCATTGTTGGTTGCTTTAGTTTTTTTTGTATAAAAAAAGAAACTAAAAAAAAGTTAAACAAAAGAAAAAAAAAATAAGCAGCAGGGTAGAAAAGAACATGTATATGTTTTTTTCAACCCATGCGGGAATATACAAAAATATAACTAATATAGGTGTAGGTTTATATGATATACACAATACTAAGTAAATATATTGCTCTAAAATGTGAAAAATCTACAGTTAGCATTAATGACTGCTAACTCAACCCTTTAACCCAAAAGTTCCATTTCTTGTCTTAGAATTAATAAGGGTATATTGTGTATTGGATTTAACGTAACCTCTTAGCATAGTAGATGGTTTATTATTAAATGAGGAACGTATGTTTTTTAAGCTACCTGCATATCTATACTTAAATACAGCTCTCATAGCTGTTAAACGTCTTGTTAATCTACCTGATGCTTCAAATCTTACACCACTTACTACTTGTTGTTTTATGGTATTTATAATATTGTTTTTGTTCATTGCTTCAATATTATCATCAAATGTTATAAGTGTGTGTAAATCAGGTATTCTTACCATTTGTAAAATAGCTTTTCTTAAAACTCTTACTGCTTTATTTTTCCTATCTCTTAATTTTAAAGCTACTGCTGATGAAAATACGTCACTATTTAAATGTATAGATCTTAACTCAACTAAGTTAATTTCTACCTTTTTGTTGTATAATTTTTCAATTAAACTAATTAAACCTAAATTTCTTAAGTTTAGATTTAAGCTATTGAATTTAGATTTATTAAAATTAAGTAATTTTAATGAATTAAATAATATTTTTTGTAATCTAACTAATTTTTTTAAAAGTATAATGTTATAAGTAGGTATATTACTTAACGTAAGGTATTTTCTTCTTAAATCTACTAGGAAGTATCTTATTAAGTTGTTATTTGTTTTAAAGAAAGCCATATTTCATTTTCTAAATATGAAAAAGTTATTTTTTAATAAAGCAGGTATTCTGTTTTCATGGTTTGGTACAAATACTCTTTCTCCATCAACAATTAGTTTTCTATATTTTACAAGTACAAGAATTTTTAATATAAACCACTCAATAGATGATTTTTGTTTATTATATATATATAATGTTATAAAAAGTTTTGTGTTAGTATGTTTTAGCTCAGCTCTACTTGCATATATTTTGTTTGCTGAATAACGAATCTTGTTATCACGTCTACGTTTAAAAAGAATTTTTATTTTATCTTGTAGCATATTACAATAACTTCTAAGTAATTTATTTACTACAGCATCGTAACTTATTAAAGATTTAATGTAAGATTTATTGTAAGAGTATACACTACTAAATCATTCTTTACTAGAAGACGTATAAAAAATAATGTTATTATATTCATCTCTTTCAGAATTACTTTGTAATTTTGGATTTTTTTCTATAATATAGTTAGTACTTAATGGTTTATCATTAAAACTATTTTGTTTATTTTTGAATATGTATAACATAGAATATTGTTATGAATTATTGGTATAAATTAGGGCAAAACAATGAAAGTTATAAGTTTAATTAATATTGTACATCCTTACTACATTTCTATAAATTTTTATGTTTATTATCGTTAAATTTAACCATTTTCCCTTTAAGATAGGTGTGTAATTATGAAAAATAAGTTGGAAATAAGTGATTCGAACACTTAACCTGCCGCGTGTAAAACGGATGCTCTACCAATGGAGCTAATTTCTTTTTTTATGGGGGGCTTTAAGCAAAAGTTTATTTTACTCTTCTCCCCCCCCTTAATTGCTGTATAAAATTTAGACTGCAATTAACCAGTTACTTCATAAGATGTATATACTGGGATTTGTTATACTATAATAGATAAAAAAATTACTATAAATAACAAATTTTACCTTTTTCATAACAAGTATATGGTGATCTAATCGTTATTTTACTATTATGAACAACATGTATCTACAACTGCTTGCATACTTTCCACAAGGTTTGTCCCGCTTGCTTCTAATAATCCTTTAGCCGTTTCTTTAATGGCATTGATATCATTAGTTGTTTGTTGTGTAATACCCGGTTGATTTAATTCTGCATCTGCTAATCTATCTATATTTCTTTTATAGTCAGAACTCACTTTAATTTCATTCAGTACTATTTCACCTGCACCATGAACTTTATTCTCCGCTTGAACTAACAACTCCCTACCACTAGGTAAACCACGAACATGATCGTGAAAATCCCCAAGCTCATCTCTTAGTGGTTGAGAACTTTGTAAAATAACAGTGCTTTTCATAGTAGAATTACTATTTTGAGACAATGCTAGTGATAAAGATATAAGTAGTGCTAGAGTAATAATAGTATTATTAATATAGGAGTTAAATAAAAGATAAAAGATTAACCCTATCATGATATACAATGCATAAGATGTTATAACTCCAGTGTTTAATCTAGAAATATTATTACTTATATTCAATAGCCCTTTCTCTAACCCATAAGGACCTAAATACTCTACGGATCCTTTATCTATTACTTTCGTAGTTTGCCCACCAAGTTTTAGTACAATACCTGTAATGTATCTGTTGTAAAATAGTTCTATTAAGAAACGTTGATTAAAGAAACTAAATATGTTGTAACCTACTCTAGATAATTTAAAGTAAATTAGTATAGTAGATAAGTATTCAGACAACACTATAGCGATTACACTTAATGAAATAGTAAATATTAAAGGTAATAACTTAAATAGAGTTGGTACTCCAAATTCAGTATCTAACATTATTTCATGAGAAGGATGTATAAATAAAGCATTATCTGAAAAGAATCCTGAACCTAACCCTATAAACATGTCTTTTGTTATAAACCCAAAGAATATTGAGAATACAGCTAAAATCATTAACATGGCGATCAGATTTATCATACAAATATGTAGGTAATAGTGATAAAAACTAAAAAACTAACTATAGAAGAAAATACTAATTATTAAAAAGTAAGTCTATCTTAGGTAACTCTATCTTAGTTAATTCTTTTAGTATTCATACCACTTTTTATTAATTCAATTTTAGCCAACCCTTTGTCAGTTAAGTGCTCTTTTTCTTTGATTAATGATCCTATTTTGGAAAAATCAGATAAATCTAAGGCTTTAACCCCTTGTATAGGATACTTTAAGAAAAATGGTATAATTTTTTGTTCTATATCAGAAAACTTCGTAACTGTATAGTTACCTTCGTTTCTGGTAGAGCTAGGGTAATATTTACCACAATCTAAGAACTCGCAAAATAATTTTAATAAAGCAGCATCTCTCGAATGTTGAGTTACGGAAAACATTAAGATAACTTGTTTTCCAACTTTTGTCTTAGAATTTATAAGATTAACAAAGAAATTACCTTCAGCGCTAACAAACCCTTACAATCAATTCGGGTTAATTGTTTTTTTATTAGGGTTTAAAGGTCTAGCTACTATATTTAACCTAGTCCCCTGTGGGGCCTTACCCTGCTGTGGGACAAGACCGTAAGCGCTAGGGAAAGCAATCTCTAATTCCTCTGATAAACCTAAATTCATTGTAGCTTTTATGCTAACAATATCTATTAAACCCTCTAAGGTCAAATGTCTTTTACATTTAACTAATTCAAAAGCAGCCTTAAATAATTGAAAATCCGACCATTTATGTGTAATTAAAGGAAAATTATTAAAATGGTCTACAATTACTTGTAGATCTTTTATAGATGAAACTCTAAATTGAACCGCATCTTTACCGTGTGAGGAAATACTACCTATACCCATAAAGAATGCTTGAATAGATTCTAATAAATACCGGTCTTTTTTATGTAATTTTATACCAAATTGCAAGTTTACAATTCAACCAGTATTCATCTTAGAAGATTTATTAAGACTAATTGAAAAATAGCTCTCTCCATTTACTTTTTTATTTACATATATGAAATATATGTAAAAAAAAAGTTAGAGAAACCTGTAACAAAATAGGGGTGTAGAGTCGGCTTCTGGCTTGAAATAGAAGAAATACCTCTTGTTAAACTTCTACTAAAACTTGTAGAGATATTTGCTAAGAAGGGATTCTGACTTGATAGTATCTTTCGACACCCATTAGAGTATACCTTAAACACAAAAGAATTTCTCTTGTATCAACTACCGTCTACTCGTTGCTCTTTTACAGATAGAGAGCTATCTGACTTAGATCCGCGATTGTCCATTTCTTTTTCAATCATCTTCTGACTTGTCACCATCTCTGAGTAATTAGTTCAGCCACTTATAGCCTTTCAACTATAGCTTGGTATCAGAAGCTTTAGGAGGTCCCCGGAGTTTGATAGTTTTACCCACGCAAATGATTTCCCAAATCATCCAGCAGGTAAGCTCATAAAGATATCACCTTCATGTGCTTGTTTATAGTTAATTAAAGGTCCATTAGGATTCGTTAAGAATGTTAAATACAACACTTTTACAGAGTATAATGTAGTAAACATTGCTCCTATAGTAGCTATTATATAAACAACAGTACCAGAGAAATAATATTGACCATAAGCAGATTCAAGTATAAAATCTTTTGAATAGAATCCTGTCATGAAAGGGAAGGCTACTAAGCTTAAAGAAGCTATAAGCATTACAGAATAAGTAAGTGGTAAAAATGGTCTTAACCCACCATATCTTCTAAAATCTTGATTGTCAGCTACAGCATGGATAACTGCACCAGCTCCCAAGAATAATAGTGCTTTATAGACTTTTAATAAATCTTTACCCTTACTTTTTTTTTGATATATCATATATATCAAAAAAAAAAGTTAGAAGTAGCACCATCACTTTTTTCGATGATACGTGTCCGCCTAATTTTTTCTAGTAATTTCGAATATTCGAAATTACGTCGAAAAAATAAGGGCTAAGATTTAGGGTTATCAGGTAAATTAGCAAGCTGTTCTCTATTGAGTTGAAATGTTGCACCTTGTTTAATTACAGCTCCTGGAAAATGATCAATAAAGATGCCTTCATTTATGTACTTGATACCATCCTTTGTAACAGTATTATTATTTCTATTTCGTCTTACTGTTCCCCGATCACCAGCTTGAGAATTATTGGAAAAATATTTAGCCAATCCTGTAAAGGTATCAACTGCAAAAAATCCCGAAGCTTTTTTCGTCAACCCGGGTAGATACTCAGGATGTTTACAAAAATAAAAATTACCTAACTCAGTGCTAATTCCACCTGGTTTAACCAAATTAAAATATCTTCCTATTCTATTATCAAGAAAATTTCTTTGCTGGTTTAGAGATAGGTTTTCCAAATCGGCTACGCCTGAATTTGGGTTCAAGTTCATTCATAATTCACGTTGATTTTTATAAATACCAAAAACTTCAAGGGTTTCTATATTTATAACATAAATTTTTCCTGGCTTTAGATCATATAAGGATTTATCTTTTAATTCAACTAAAGAATATTTATCTTTCGGTTTTAATTGAGAATGAATTTGTTCACATCTAAAAGGTACACCTTTTTCTTTTAAATATATAACAATATTTTCCCCTTTATCGTTTGTTATAGTTATACCCTTGTGTCAATTCATATTATTTCTAACGGCACCTACAGATATCTTTAATTGATCTGCTAATGAATTATAAGAATTAGATTCTGCTAGTAAAATAGTAGCTTTTTTGTCCAATAAAGCTTGATATACATGAATTTGATCTAAACTTAATGATAATTCACTAGCTTCAAAAGAAAAATTATAAAAAATAATATCTTTTAATTTTTGTTCATCTTTAATGTTAAAATAGGGTTTATAATTAGTATAAATACATTGTTCTAATATACGACTAATATATTGTCCAAACCCTTGTAGTATTTTAGCACCCCCTTGACTTAAGGGAAATGCATAGTTAATATTATATCATTGTTGAACTATATTATCGTACGTAATAATAGGTGCCCATTTAATAGATGAAACATTTCCGTTGGCCATTACTCAATCATGCAAATGAGATCTTAAGCGATTACCATAAAAACTGTTTATATGGTCATTAAGACGATTTCGTAAAGATATGGCAGAACCTATTCCATATTTACCAGTTTCTTGGTGCACAAAACAGTAAATACCTGAACAATCTCCATCTATTACTTTTTGAGATCCAAGGGGTAAATCATACATAATATTAGGTTTTATTGTTTTTAAACTTAACTGCATATTGAATCTAAATATTTTATTAAAATTGTTACTTAAAAACTCAAATAATAAGTTATCTCCTTTAAAACCAGAATTATTATTTTCAGGTAAAAGATTCATCATATTAATTAAATCATGTGAAGCTTTTATACCTTTTGATGTTAAGAATAAAGGTAAATTTAATTTATTTTGATCATGTATCTGATAAATAACATTACTTAATAACACGCCACCTCTAGACTTGTCATTTAGTATTGTATAAAAAGAAGAATGGATTTTAGAATTAATACTATGTTTTTTACCCTTTTCCCCTTTATCTCCAATGGTATTAATAATAGGTGTTATGAATAATGAACTTGAACTTAAATTAAATAAATCATAATCTATAAATTCAAATAGACTATAAAGACATAAAATTTTTAATAAACCTCCAGCAACAAATGTAAAGTTGCAGATAATATAGGCGTTAATTTAATTTTAACTATAAAATATTACCTTCGCCATGGCTATCTATTACTTATTTCCCTTTACCGGATTATGATTCCAAAAGGAACCTATCCAGTAGCTAGTAGTGAAAATAAGGACAGAAAGATCCACCTAGTAATTGATTAAAGCAGCAAAACACTGCTTTATATATAGCGCTAAGGAAATATATTATAATTACTTGCAACATATCACTATGTTGTTTAGACCATATCATAATATAGAATCATCCTAAAAAAACGTGATTATCTACGAGGCTACCTATATTTGTTTTTTTTAATTAATTAATTAAAAAAAAGGTCGGGAAGCACTTAATAGCTGTTTTTAATAAAACTACGTCTAATATTTTTGACGTATGGTCGTTGAGGGTTTATGTATTTATATTATATATATCTTCCCTGCTGATTGTCTCTAAATTTTAGTACTAGCTTGCCATATAACTAGTTAAAACTTTAGAGGTGTCCCAGCATATTGTCAAATTTTACATGCGCCCTATAAATTCGACGCATGGTTCACCAAATGAAATAAAGCTATATTATAAGAAGATAAACCTACAGCTATAACCATCATCCCAAGCTGGCTCATTGTAGAATAAGCAATAACTTTTTTAATATCTTGTTGGAATAAACCTATTAAAGAACTAAATACAGTTGTAATTGCACCTAATCATAAACATAATAGTAGCACTGTTGAACTATATTCTATTAAAGGAGATGAACGCATTAATAAATACACACCAGCAGTTACCATTGTGGCAGCGTGTATTAGTGCACTAACGGGTGTAGGCAAATTTGTTGATTTATGCTATATGTAGATCAATGTCTACACGAATACGGCACAAATACTCAACAACTCACGTTGTTGTTCGGACTATATCATCAATTACACTAATTGTTTATGAATTTAATTTTATCTTTTATGATTTCTATACCTGATTCAGTTAAATGTTTTTTATCTTTAACCAGATCATATACTTTTAACCATCTCAAGTATGAAACATGTTTTTTAGTTTTAAGAGGATAATTGTGTAGATAACTTAATATTTTATTAAGTTTACCAAAATTAACTACAGTATTATAACCATTATAGCTTTTTACATGTGTTACATAACCATCTATTAGGTTAGCAAGCAGTTTACTAAATTCCACATCATCTTTTTGAGAGATTACGTATCTTACAGTAACTATATGTTTACCTGTTTTACTTAAATAAGCAGAACTAGTGAAACATCCTTCTGCATCTGTAAATCCAGATAATCATGCATTACATAAATTTACTTTTCCATTTGATTCTATATATGTAATATTAGTCTTATATTTTAAATTAAAAGCTTCTAATCATAATTTAAACTGAAGTTTTTTATTTTTAGTTAGTAAGTTACCATTGAATATCTTTATTATTTTTATAAGATTATCTTTATTTCTAACTCTATACTGATGAGTTTGGTTTAATTTGCTTTGTACTGTTACGGATCCAAAGCCTAATTCTTTTTTAATGTAGAATAGTACTTGTGCATCTACGCTAGATTGTGTTACTTTAAACACTAAATAGCCTCTTTTGTCTACACTAAATACTCCGTCTCCTTCAGCAAATCCTATTAACCATCATTCAAAAATTTTTTTATCATCTAATGTAATTGCTTCACGTGTAGTCTCTGAAGAGCCCAAATTACTAACCTGGTTTCCTGCGGATTGTCCCTCATTCTGGATTTTTCCGAAGCTTACAAAGTAAACAGTGGACCATAATATAAAAACGGGATGTTCCCGCATATAGTGAAGTTTAAGGAAGGCCCTATTCAAACCCTCCATCGCCATAGGTAGTCAAACGTGAAGACCTATTTGAGAACTTTTAGCCATAGCTCCAATTAATAAACATATACCTACAATAGTAACAACATTTTCATTCATGTAAGGAGCTAATGAGAATACAGTTGCATAGTCTAAATTCAATTTACTTATAGTCTTTCGGCTATAATTGGACTGTATCTTCACCCAATTTTTTTTTAATGGGTGTATAACGCGCAGTCTCTGAGGATCCTCGATATATAATAAATATATTTAATGTTTCCTGCTGATTGTCCATTTTCACTTATTAAACAACAAGATCTATTTATTTTAATTTTTATGGTCTGTGTACGTATCTAAAAAAATATTTTCACAGTATCCTATAAAATAACTTTAGGAGTTTCCAGCGATACAGTTATATAATAAGAGTAATATTACTATTACCCACGGCAATTTATTTAAAATGCAAAGAATCTAAATGTGAAAAATTATATTGTTTTTTTTTATTATTAAAATTATTTTTTATAATTTTTATCTTATCCAACTTCTCTTTGGTTAGACTTCCTTTATTAAGATCTTGAACAAGACATCAGTCTTTATATGATAGATACTTAGAAGAATATAGTGGAAAACGATCAAAATACTTACGAACAATTTCATGACTTCTGGAGTTATGAGCTATTGCCATAAAAGCATAAAAGACTTTATCCTCTTTTTTTCTAGTTCTAGTGTAAAGATTTACAGTAAGAAAATTGGTTATTTCAGTTAAAATATTAAAATAGCTAGCACCTCCTATATCTTGAGAAACTTCTCTAGAATAGTTTTGTTTAACTTCTATACGGAAAACAGTTTGAACACTTGTTCTTAGGAAGACTCCATTTTTTTTTCTATCATATACTGTTATGGCAAAACCAGCATCAGCATCACTAAAACCTGCCAATCAACTATTACTGTCTAAAGGGGATAAATCTAAACCTAGTAAAGGTATAGAACTACTATCTTTTTTATTTATTCAATTAATAGCTCTATGCAAAGCTTCTATTTTTGGTGTACGCATGTGTCCATTAATCAAATGAATTATCTTTAAAACCTCTTTTTTAGCTAAGATTTGTAATAATACATGGCCTGCCTTTTCTCTATTAATAACTTTACCTACCTCTAATTCAGAAGATAATTTTTCAGCTAAAGGTTTATCATTAATATTAAAAGCAATAATAATTTTTGGCCTACTAACTATATTAGTCTTGGAGATTTTATCCTGAACACCAATATAGCCATCTCCTTCAATTAATCCGGCTAAGTAAGGCCCAATAAAACTGTCATTTGATACTTCAGTTGTAGAATATCTTCTTATGGAGCGATCAAAAACAGATCTATTTTTTTTAAGAGCACGAGCACAACAATAGCTATTGTCACATTTAAATTCTTTATTTTTTTCTATTTTACCAAACGCTAAAAAAATCGCAAACATACCTACAGTTAAGAAACAATCACCTACTCTATTTGTTAAAAATGCTGAAAGAGAGCTTTGATTTGCTGCTATTCTAGTAAATCAAAAACATACTAAAAGATAGGAACAAACCCCAACACCTTCTCACAGGTTTTCAATTATAATCCATTGCGAATCTTTTGTACTAAAGATTTAATTGGTTATATACCTAATTTATATAACATTTCAGGTATAAAATACGGTTTTACTAATACTGTTAATTTATCCATACTTTTTTTACTTATTCTAATTCTATAACTTTGAACACCACTGCTATTAATACGTTTATTCAAAGTAGCTTTTATTCCAAAGTTTTCATGCAATGCATTTATTAGAAGTTCTTGTTCCTCTTTAGTGAAACTTTCTGTGCATAACATAACTATACCTTGATATAAAAACCCATCTCCCATAATTAAGTGAGCTAACCCTCTTGCTGTTAACAAGTCTTGTATATTTAAAGGAATAACTTTTTTTTGTTCTTTGTAAAATAAAGAATGATATTCATTTAAGCAAGGAAACTTCAATGTTCTAATATATATAGATTTATATATTTTACCTGTTCTAGAATCAGCTTTTCTTACAACTATTACAGGCTCCATGTCTATTAAATCGCCAAATAAAGTGTATAAACTAAATACATATGACTTTTGATCAGGGTAAGTATGATCTATTCTAAGTCTTGTATTATAGGTAGATTTACCTTTTTCCAAAAAGCCATCTGCTAACATTATACCTATGATTGATTCCTTTTGCTCCTGTGTTAGTTCATACTCTTTTTTGTACTGTTTAGTGTATTTACTGGTTTCAGGTATTTTACTATAAAATCTTTTAAATACACATAAAGGATAAGTGATATAGTATATATAAGAGGTATAGTAAGGATGTAAAAAATAGTATGAATAAAAAATAAGAATGATAACCAAAATATTACAATTATGCAATAGTTTTATAACAAAACCTTGGACTATATCTTTACCCCTATATCCTGTTTTCTTCCCGTAAGCTTGCGGTAAGAAACCATTTTTTATAGATATAGTAGGGTATTCCACGTATAGTCTCTGAGGATCTCACTAGGACATGTTGTCCTTTGATTTCCTGCTGATCAACATAAGCAAAAAGGCTTATACTTTCCAGCATACAGTGGAATAATAACTTATGAATTTAAATCCATAAACGGCCAAGAAAAGACCAACAAACATTAATAAAAAGTTATTAGCTGTAACTAATATAACCATCATAAATGTGAACAAGCTTAAATAGCTAAAGAACCTTTGAGGGTGAGGATCCTCACTCATATAACCTATAGAATAGATATGCACTAAAGAAGAAACTATTAAAACAGGTATAAGCATAGAACAACCTTAGTTAACCTGGCCTTAATGTCACCTCTATACAGAGGAATAGACATTAAGAGTATCTTTGATACTTAGGAGTTTATTACCTTTGTGGTAAGGCTATCCACTGTGCGTAGTGTTTTTTATGATAAATATTTCCTCCCTACGATCTCGCACTCGTTCTAAGGTCCGACTGTACATTCGGACAGACATTTCAGCCTAACCCCGGCGAACCAGTCTGTAGCGACATTTATTACTGCCGACGGTCTTTAAGTATATCCTTGTTAACCGTTTTCACCCATTTATATAAGTATAGAATTGTTCGATAATAATCTTACCCAATTCCTATTAATTCTACCTAGCCTTACTAACTTAGTTACACGGCTATTCATATTCCTTCGTTACTATAAAAAATATATCCTTATAGTAATTCAACTATGATAGGTAGACAGCCATTATATTCATACAACGGCTGTATGTTTATTCCTTATCCCTATTATAAAGGCTGCTAGATGTATATTTGTGTATATCCTTACAATAGTCCACCGTCGCTCATTAACTATGCAACTTAATTGACAGCTAGTCATAGTATTATGAGGCGACTAAAAAGAAAAATAAAGATAAATAATTACAAAAGATAAATAATTACAAAAGGGGCTAGATTAAGAAGTTAGGAGTACATCTAAGAAAAAACACATACTCTTTTAATTTTATGATTTTTAATTTCTATTAACTCCCCATTTAAATGTTCACTATCTAAATACTTACTTAAAGTGTCAGGGTATAATCCTACTATTGCAGCAGCTTCGGTTAAAGAATTAGCCAGTAAAACCCCACCATCTTGTTCACATATTTTATATATACAAGAAACTTGTCTTGGTAGTACTTTTTTAGTGTCACAATCTACAACTCTTCCATCTAAAAGACGTTCAACTGTAGATCCTGCATTTAATAGTTTTTCTGTTTCTTCTTGAGTTAAAGCTACAACTATACCTTTATAAGTTGACAATCTAAAATTATTCATAGTATTAGATAATTTTAATAGTAAGGCTCTTATATCTTGTATTCTGTGTGCCCCATCGTATATAGCTTTACAAATTATTTTAAAATCCTTAAAATCTATACCTTTCTTCGTTAAAAATTCCATATCCGCAAAAAAAGGTACCAAATAATTATTTAAAACATTAATGTTTTTTATAATAAGTGTTACGCTACTTTTGCTATTAGCATTTCTAGCCTTTACTTCAGCTACTGCTATGGTTGAGGAGTTTTTTAGTTTATATAAGGAATATGAATCAAAACCTAGATTATTTTCTAAGAATTCCTTTATTTTCACAAATACCGGTAGTTGTACTCCGGAGACTTCCATGGCAAATACAGGAGTTAAACTATCTCTTTTTAAAAAAAAAGACCCATCTCCTTCAACGAACCCTAGCAGTCAACTTTTAGTAATTACGATTTCAGAATTATTTGGTCTATCAAAATTTATACGACTATTATTCATTTTATTTTTTAATGGTAAAATTGTATCTTTTACCATATAAGGGTTTAAATCTTCAGATCTATTCGAATAAAAATGGAAAGCTTTCTTAAAATCTAAATAATCTAGATATTTGGAAGTATTTAAGTTATATTTATCGAATATATCAATTAATAAAGCAATACCTTTTTTATCTGTAACACTAAATATACATTCATCTTTATAAATACGAACTCCTCCGATTCTTAATCTGTCTTTAATATCTCTTAAAACCTTTTCGTCATCTTTATGTAATCCTATTTTAAACATGAATGAAAAACTAGCCACTGTAAATTTATCTTTTTTTAACTGACTATTAATCGTAAAACTTCCTTCAGCGTCTGTGAATCCTACAAACCATTGCAGGAATTCAGGGTTAATAGCACCACCTTTCTCCTCTTCGATTTGCTTTATATTATTAACAGTAGAATAATGAATTTTTTTACGGTTCGGGAAAGTGCTCGTAAAGGGGTATTTACATCTAAATCCTTTTAGTCCATATGAATTAGATGGACAGGGAAGATAAGCAGGGTTATTTTTAGTCTTATCTGACCTAACTAACCTGCTTATTCAAAGAATAAACATATTCTTATACAGTTGGATTCAAACCAACACAGCTTCTATCTCTATTAAGATAGCCACGTAGCAAACTGTCAATGAATCAAAATGAAATCCTCAGGATACATTTAATGATTCAGAATCAATTCATCTGAATACCTCTATGGATACAGGTATATTATTTAACCCAACTTCAAAGAAAGCTAAAACAGCTAATATTGTTGTAGTTACAACAGCTGTACATGTAATTATTTGTGCTCCTGATACTCCGATTTTTCTACCAAAAAAACCAGAAGCTATTGACCCTAATAGTGGTAAGATTATTATAGCTAGATACATTATTTATATTCAATACTAATACTTCCTCTTCGTTTTCTCCCTTTTTCCATAGGAATTGTATTCCCTTAGGAAGGATAGGATATTACCATAATTTTTCTATTATGCCTGACTATATCTTAAGCAAATAATTATATAATTATATAATTATAAACCAACCTCCATTTAGTCGATGAACTGTTCACCAATATTTCTATACTGATGTTTAGCTGCGGATTATCTATTTCATTTCTTCATACAAACCGTTTTTACCCTACAACGAGTCATTACCTGTTCCATTAATCATATTACTATATTAATTTGGTAGATTTGTCTTTAAGATTTTCCCGCATTTTTAAGGTTTAGCCTTAATGAGACTAGATAGAGGTTTGCTCTACCTTTTTTGACCTATTTTCTCTCAAACCCCTAATCATCTCCATGATTATTTTTAGTAGTAATCCCCATTTTTTTTTTCAATAACAAGATTTCTTTCAGACCATCTTCTTTTAAATGTTCTTTGTTTTTAACCATAAAAGCAGCTATTTTAAAAGAACAATAATTTGAGTACTTTGATCCTGCTATACCATATTCTTCAAAAAAAGGTATTACATGGTTAATTATATCATCAATTCTTGTAACTACAAACTCAGCTATTGAACGCTTTTCATATCTAACTACATATCCGCATTTAAAGAAGTGTACAAAACTCTCTAATAAATCTACATCTCTTAAATCTTGAGCAATAGAAAAACGTAATGAAGCATATATATTGTCTGTTGTCTTAGATTTATTAATGGCAATAAAAAAATTACATTCTCCTGTTGAAAATCCAGCTATTCAAGGTTTAGAATGCACAAGTGTATTATAGTTATTTACTCTTTCTTCTCTTATGACAGGAATAGTATCAGGAAAAGCCTTTTTTAATTGGTCAGATAAACCTCCATTCATAGATGCCCTTGTATTAATTATTTTTTGTATTCCCTCTAGATTACTATGCTGTTTTTCTAACATTAAGTTAATAACATTTTTAAAAAGCATATAATCGGAATATTTCTTAGTTAATAAGGGATAATTATCAAAGTGCGGTATAATTACATTAGTTATATCCTTACTAGAGTGAACCCTAAATTCCACTGTATAATTATTATTGGGTTTGGATACAAGTCCTATACCTCCGAAATATTCCTGTATTTTCAATACTAAAGATCTATCTTTTTCATGCATCTTTAGTTGAATTCTGGCCTGCACGTTTCATCCAGTTTTATATCTAGAATTATTTAGCATTGCAATTAGAAAGGAACTTTCAGCATCAAAAATTCCAGTAATAAATAATGGATCTAAAGAATTTTTAGGCCCCCCTCTCTCAGAGAGAGAGGGGGTCCAAACCGAGTTAAGGGGTTTAGATGTAGAATAATTTCTTATTCCACTAGGAATGATATTAAAAGCTTTAATGGGTGATTTAGGTTTACTAAAGGATAGATGGGTTGATTTAAAAGAGATAAATCTATAAAAAGCTACTAAAATACCTAAACCGATCGCAGATTCTGCTCCGGCTATGGCAATAATATAGATAGCGTACGTTTGACCTAATATATCATCGAAGCTAAGTGAACTAACCAATACTAAGAATGTAATAGCTAATAGCATTATTTCTATTGAAATAAGCATTAAAATTATGTTTTTTCTGTTTAAAACAAAACCTAAAATTCCAATTGTAAATAAAATTAGTGATAAATTCATTGTATAATAATAAAATATTAATGTAGGTGTTCTAAAGTAATTTATTGTATAAGACCTTTACTTGCATTAGGGTATTGATAATATCTTATTTTGCTATTAAACAAATAAGAATTATTCATGTATTAGATATACATAGTTAATACATTACTACAAAATTTTATGTCTAATTAGCTATAATGACTCTGTAGTACGGTATGTATAAAACAACCTGTTGCGTGTAGAACGGATGCTCTTTATTGAGCTCTTTTCTCTTTTTTTTTGTGTGGGGCTTTAATTATCATAGGTAAATCATAGATTAATCTTCTCCCCCGATTGCTGTAGAAATCTATCTTGCAATCTTCCACTAGATATATAGGGTTACCCTCACCGGCGGGGGGGGTGGTGGTGGGCAAACAGAATATATCTACTGGGATATGTTATACTATATGGTAAGGTAATTACTTTTCATAACATGTTAATTGTACAAAACAATTCGTTTTACTAAAAATCTTGAGTTATTAGATAGGTTTTATCCTACTATTATTCTTGTAATAAAGATAAGAATAGGACAAAAAGATCTGTTTATACAAGAGTACTACGTAGTGTTTCCACTGTTTCCATTGTTTCCATTGTTTCCATTGTTTCCATTGTTTCCATTGTTTCCATTGTTTGGTATAACGGAATCATACGTTGTATTTGCAAGACAACTTTCATGCATCTGACAGTCACAACTTACGCAAGCTGAATCCGGATGGTCACCCCCACAAAGACAACACCTATTGTTTTGATTTGCTGATGCTGGCATATCAGCCGTTTCCTCATGAGGACAGGAACAACTTGGATGATGGTGGTAACCATCTGCATTACCAGTATTTTTTGCAAAAACATTAAAATTAGGTTCTTTGTTGGCTACAAATTCTGAATCAACCCCCGCATGAGCAAACTCTCCTGAAAATACCCCAACCTGATCAAACTGTACTAAAAATACCCCAACATGATCAAACGGTCCTGAAAATAAGCTAGGAAGCTCATTAAGCACAATATGGCTACATACAGAAAATACGTTAACGATTATAAACAGTGCATATCAAGCTAAAAAGATATTTTGTATAGTTAAATAGAATGATGAAATACTTACAATTCTCTGTATTTTTGGATGATTTTTAAGGTAATGAAATAATTCGATAGATAAAGGTACAAGTATTGCTCAACTGGCTATAGCAAATACAGTAGCATAATAACTAGAATTATCCTGTGGGAAGTAACTTGCTCAACCGTTTTGTGCATCACAAGTAACTATGTTACCGTCAAAAAGGTAGATTAACGTTGAAACTGAATAATGGATAGCGTCTAATATTGGTGCAGGATAAACACCAAATAAAACAGTAGGTATAACTAAAATGAATAAGATAGTAAATTCTCTTTTAGTTAAATCCGGTATACTAAAGGTAAACATTGTTGAATAGGCTCCACCAAAAGCTATTCTTTGATACATATATATAGTGTATGCTGCAGAGAAAATTATAGAAGAACTTGCAAAAACACCAAATAAAGATGATCTTTCAAATACCCCATATAATGATAAAAATTCTCCTATGAAATTTAAAGATAAAGGAGCTCCACAGTTAGCAAGACACAGTATAAAGAATAATATAGCAAATAATGGCATTACTTGAGTAACTCCTCTGTAGAAAGAGATTACTCTTGTAGAAGATCTATCATATAATACACCTCCTGCACATATAAATAGACCTGGTGAAACTAGTCCATGAGCCAACCCTAAATTAATAGCACCTTCAATACCTTGTATACTGTTACTGAACACACCTAGAAGATAAACTGCAGCATGAGAAACAGAACTGTATGCAATAAGTTCTTTAATATCTATTGTTCTTAATGTACTAAGACTAGCGTATACTATAGTAATAACACCAATTAGGAAAATTATATAAGTATATTCCATATAAGCTTTAGGTAAAACAGGTAAAATTAGTCTAAGTATACCATATAAACTTAATTTAAGAACAATTGCTGCTAAAATTATACTTCCTCCTAAAGGTGATTCAACGTGAGCCTTTAAAAGTCATGTATTTAGGAAAATAGTAGGAGTTTTTACAGCAAAAGCTATAAAAATACCATAAAATAAGAAAAGTTGTGTTAAATAAATGAAATTACCTTTAAAAAGAGTATCAAAATCGGTAGTACTCATGATAGATGACATTGCTAATATAGATAATAGTAAAAATAAAGAACCCAACAAAGTATATAAGAATAAATAAAAACTAGCCTTTACTCTATTATCTGACCCAAATATACCTATCAATATGAATAAAGGAGGTAATATTGACTCGAAGAAGATGTAAAAGAGTAAAATATCTAATACTAAGAAAACCGCTAATAATAAAGTTTCTAACAACAGTATTATAATAACATAAGATTCTACATCTTTTGTTATTGATTTTCAATTAGATACTAGTGATATAGGTATAATTATGGTAGTTAATAAAATGAAATATATAGATAAACCGTCTACACCTAAATAAAAATCAAAATAACTTATTTCATGATATTCTTGTACAAATTGAAACTGATTTGTACTAAAATCAAATAAAATAAAGATTATTAATGAGATAAAGAAATTTAAGATAGATGTAGTTAACGCTATGAATTTTATATTTCTTAATGAAACTCCATTATCCCTATTAATTAATATTGCAAGTACACCTAATATAGGAGTTAAAAGTAAAGATGATAATAACATTTATAAAACAAAAAGAATAAATACCTCTATTTCGTATAGAATGATAATTGTATCAGCAATACTTTTAATATTCACCGTATGTATGGTAAGGTAATAAATTCTTGATGAAAACATACCTATGTAAAATGCTCTAAAAATGGATAATCTTTATCTAATACTCTAACTTAGATTAAGTGATTAGGAATATCTTTTTCTGCCATAAATAAGAATTTTCTAATTCAAATTTATGGCATGGCACAATACTATAGTAACATAATACCTTTTCATGAAGTAATAAATTCATAGCATTATTGTACATAAAGATAAACTCGTTTATTACTAATAATTGCTATAAATTTTCACGATCTTTTTTGATGGGGGGGGCTTTAACAAACACCTGTTTAGTCTTCTCCCCCCCCGTGATTGCTCTAGAAATCGTAAGTACTAATGCAACCTTCCACTAGATAAATAGGCCCCCCCCTTACTTTTTTTTGAATATATATATGTAAAAAAAAAGTTAGGGGGGGGTCCAAACAGGGCAAACGGAATTTATCTACTGGGATTTGTTATACTATTATGGATAAAAATGTAACTAGGGTGGTCACCACAAGGGACTATAAATAACAAATTTTACCATATTCATAACAAGTTAACGGTACTCTAACCGTTATTTTCTATTTAACTGTTAAGTTTTTTCTATTTTTTGTGTCTTAAATCCACAAAAGTATTTTCAACAACAGTAACACCATACATTACAAAAGTAAAGTAGAAGAAGTATAAAACAGTACTTATTTGACCAAATTCAATGAATGGAGACTCAACGTGTTTAGCCCCTAATTGCATTAAGATTAAGAAATTAGCAACAAATACAAAGAAAGCTGCTTTACTTAAAGGTCTAAATTGCATACCTCTTGATCTACTTACATCTGTAATAGGTAATAGTAATAATATAAGAATAGCTGCGAACATAGCTATAACTCCTAATAATTTGTTAGGTATAGATCTTAATATAGCATAGAAAGGAAGTAGATCAAAAAATTTATAAACATAGAAAAACACTACAACTAGTTAATACTTAAATAATACACTATATTCATTGCTTAAATGTTTGAAAATTGATATTCATAATATCAATATTATGATTGGACTACATCTTCATATATAAGATTAAATAATTCATCCTAATATGTCTCGCGTATAGTCTCTGAGGATCCTTCTAGGATAATTATTGCTGCTTCGCAGCAACC
Source organism: Alternaria viburni (assembly GCF_023758015.1). Lineage (NCBI taxonomy): Eukaryota > Fungi > Ascomycota > Dothideomycetes > Pleosporales > Pleosporaceae > Alternaria > Alternaria viburni. Next base: position 37,135 of record NW_026055827.1, read on the forward strand.
AATGTATCTTGTTGGTTTCCTGCTGATTGTCCTTTGGTACTTTAAAGGAGTTTCCAGCATATAGCGAGATTAAGTGACATCTTCTCTTTATCACTCTGGCACGATAGCTGCAGGAGTTTGCATAGGGTTTGCCACAACATAGTTTTCACTATCTCCTAATACATTAGGCATAAAGAACACAAATAAAGATAATACAAATATAAATGCAAATATTGTAATAAGATCTTTAAATATGAAATAAGGAGCAAAAGATATTCTTTCGTAGTTTCCTGATACACCTAAAGGATTTCCTGATCCAGCTGTATCGTGTAAAACGATTAAGTGCATTAGTGCTAAAGCAGCTAATACGAAAGGTAAAACGAAATGTAATGAGAAGAATCTATTTAATGTTGCATTGTTTACGGAGAAACCACCTCAAATGACAGGATAAACGAATATTCATCGTTTCAATAGGGCATTTAATCCCTATTTTCATCAATTTAATCTATAGTTGGTGTTTAGACTATGTCTTCAACTAAATGTTATTAGTTGTGGGGTACTCGTGTCGAGCTTATTGTTGGTATTACTCACTCATTAGTCGTTGAACGTTCTTGATCCACCTCTTATACCGAATCAAGCTTCGCTGCAAATAATCTATAAACCGGTGGTTATTCTTAATAGATGTTCTTGCAATTCTCCCCATTTGCCTCTATAATGTTACCATTACAAGGAGCCCATATATACAGATAAAGAAAATATAAATGTGATTTACTATATTTATTTGTTCGAAGGATAATTAAGATTACCGTAACGGTTACTACTTTTTAAATCGTTTAATCATTTTAGATAAGAAATTCCTTTTAGTCCTATTAAAGGATGTAACCCGGAAAAAGAAAAGAAATTTATGACAGTTTGTATATCAGCTTTGGAACAAACAGAAAATTGATTATACATGTTATTTTCAATATCAATCTTCCTTTTTGTATTAAATACTAATTTAAGTGATTCAAATAAACTAGTATGTATTCTTTGTTTCAATTGAAAACAACCGTCATTATTACTTTTTATAAAAAAGGATCCTTCTGCCATTGTGAAACCAACTATTCAATTTTTAAAGAAACTTAGTTTAGCATAATCTGCAGCATTTACTAAATAAAACGATTTAGGTATGTTAGTTATATTTGCTATATTATCGAACATCTTTATGTCTTGTTCTAGTATTACCATAGCAGTATTGAATTGCTTATTTCTTGTTTCAGTTAAAAAAAATATGTTGTGATGTAACAACAATGGAAATAAAACTTCTTGTAGATCGGTTCTGTTAATAATTAACTTACAAGTTGGACTTCTATTATCTTTGTATATAGTAATTTTACCTATATTAAGAATAGAACGTATATATTCTAATGTTGAGATATCTTTCAAATGAATAGATATAACAAGTTTAATAGCTATAAATCCTTTAGTTGTTTTTGTTATTTGTATGTAACCGTCTCCATCAATAAATCCTACTAAAAAAGAAAGAAAAGAAGGAGGTATAGATAAATATTCTTCTTTATTCAATCTCACATTTTTATTTCCTTTTTTTAATGCGTTGGTATTAACAGTACCTATCGTAGGCAATAGACTAGATAAGGAATAAACTGTTATACAACGGTCTGCAAAATTATTTGACTCAACTATATCTTGTCCAACTCAAGGGATGGCACTCATAAGGTTAGTAATACAAAATTTACCATAAGATGGTTGCTTTAACTAATTTTTAATAGGAGAAAAATTTGATTTAGAGTAAGCTTTTATTCTTTTTATGCGTTTAGCGACTACTAAACCTTCTTTATTTTTTACAGGTTTACCATCATTTAAACGAGCAGTTATAGTATTATTACTTACATGGAGAAATTTAGCACATGAAATTCCATTAGTAAAATAATTAAAAGAATTATTTAAGAAATAAGCTTTTATAATGTAAGTAGATCTAATGTATTTTTTTTCCGAAATTATCATTGCTCTACCCTCAGAATCAATATGTATTAAAGGTTCTGCTTTAATTAAAAGATCTAATTCTGATTTAACGATTTCATCCAACATGAGAGGGTTTAAGTTTGTAGATAATCTATTATTATTCATACTATCTCCCAGTTTTATTATTAACTCTTTACCTTTTTCAGTTAAATGTTTACCTTGTAATAGTAAAAAAGCTATTGTTTTAAAATCTGAATAATCTTTAAATTTTTTAGTTCTAAATTCAAAACTGTCTAAGTAAGGAATTAATATATTATGAATAAAATCAATTTGGTAGATTTCTAATATAGAAATAGGCCTAAAATCACTTTTTACTTTTTTATCGGAGATATTAATTAGTTTAGTAGTACTACCTAACATATAAGAGTGTTCGTCTAATAAACTTAAAATAAATTCACGTATTTTTTCTAAAACTTGTCTATTTACCGAAGTAGTGACAAGTGAAGCACGAACAGTCATATCTTGTTTATTTAAGTAAAATGACCCATCTCCTTCTAAAAAACCTACCAAATAATTACCTGTAATTCTTATGTTATGATTTGCAGGTAAAACAAAATTAACTCTATTAGAATTCATATTTTGTTTCAATTCAAGAATATTTGAGTATATTTGTAGTATACTTAATTCATTAGATTTACGATTTTTAAATAAGAAAAATGCTTCTTTAAAATCTAAATAATCCAAGTATTTAGTAGTATTTAATGGAAATTTTTCAAACAAAGGTATTAATATTGTTTCAATATCACTTAATTGAGATATTGAAAATACTAAAGTGTTTCTCTCAGTATTTAATCTACCGCAAGCTAAAACATCTTTTATACGTTC
>NW_026055828.1:0-36817 GCF_023758015.1 Alternaria viburni
AAAGATCTAGTAATAAACTAATTATTAGTCTATGCAATACAACGCATAGACTAATATAATTAGTACTAGTCTAGATTATAAATCTAGAAGATAAGAAGAATTTAGCAGACTTAGATTATAAATCTAGGAATTAATAGGAATTAAGCAGATTTAATTATAAATCTTTATCTCTAGGCAGAAATAGGCAGATATTTACGCAATTATTCTAGTAGCTATTTTCTATAAAAGAAATAGCAATTCTCTATAGTTATTCTTTACCTAGTAACAATATTATTATCTTTTACCTACTATTTACTCTGTAATTATATTACAATCTTTATTAGTTAATACTATTTATTATAGTATTTAACTACTTTGTTCTAACAAAGCTATATTCTATTATTAGAGAATAGTTATTATTACCTCTCTATTCTTTACAAATTAACTATATAACTTTCTTTATACTATAACTAGAAATAACTAAAAATAACTATAATATATAGTAATAGCTATACTACTAATAGAACTAGCTATATTTATTTCTATATTAACTATAATACAACACTATATTAACTCTCTAGTACCTAATAATAATAACTACTTAGTAGTTCTTAACTATAAAGCTTTATAGCTATTATAGTAGCTATCTACTTAAGTATAGTAATACTTAAGATACTATCTATAAACTTCTTTTTATTATTATTTAATATACTATTAAGATAGCTAATAATTCTATTTAAGGCTCTAATTTATACTTTTATAGTATTAGAAATAAATCTAAAAGAGCCTATTTCTATAGTTAATACTAGTCTATATATAAATATATAAATATAAATAGCGTAAGCCTCTAGCGTATCTAAAGTAATAAAATAGCTCTAATTAATATTAATAATAAGCTTAGAGTAGTAGAAGAACTTATATATATTAGTAGTAAGTTCTTTAATAGTAAAACTAGTAAAAAGAAGAATAAATAGCTTTACGCTAGGTAAATACGTTTATAAAATAGTAGTAATAAAAGCTTTAGAAGCTTAAATAGTATTAGTAAAGTAGCTATTTATAGATTTTAGAACGCTTTTTATAGTACTTAAAATATTAAGTATTATTTTATAAATAATTTCTTATTCTATAGCTACTAAAATAGCTTTTAAGATAGCTTCTCTAATAGTCTCTCTTTTAGTAGACGTAGAGTAGCTTATAGTAGCTTTATAATAGTAATATAATTTAAAGAAAAGTAATTAAATAATAATAAAATAATTTAGTTAAGTATTAGTAAGCGTAATATAACTAGTAATAAAATTAGTTTTAGACTTATAATTACCTTAGAGACTTATAAAAGAGTTATTTAGATAGTATAGCTTTAAGTATTAGCTTTAAGCTACTACTAGTATTTTTAATATATCTTTAGAGTTTAAAAAGTTTTAAAAATATAAATAATAAAAGAAGCGCGCTTTTATAAAGATTTTAGTATATATATTTTAACTATAAAGCTTTAGAATATATTACTCTATTAGTTTTAAGCTAATAAGTATATATAATTATACTATAATTCTTTTATAAAGTATTTAGTATTTATAAAATAGCTTTTTAGCTAGTCTAAAAAATTTAAAAGCTTTAACTACCTTAAAAATAGTAGTACTAAAACTCTAAGCGTTAGCTTACTTAATACTATACCTCTAAAAGTAAGTAAAAGATTTAGTTATATATTCTTTAGAGTACTAGTAATAGTTCTTATCTCTTTAGAATTAGTAGCTCTTTAAGCTATAAGTATTACTACTTAAGATTTAGATTTCTACTAAATAATATTATATTTTACTACTATTCTATAGTTATATTTATTAAATACTTTATACTTACTATCTACGTCTATTATAAAACTACTATATAAAGTTACTTATTATATATTAATACTATATTTTATAGTATTACTCTATCTTAGTAATTAACTACTATGTAATAGAGTTAGTATAAAATTTTAGACTAAGTATCTAAAAGCTAAGTAGTTATATATTTATAATTAGCTATTTATTTTTAAAGACTAACTTTAAAGATATATACTAGAAAATAATAAGTAATCTTATACCTTAAGAGAAATAAAGCTTACTAGATAGTTATATACTTTAGTAAAGTTTTTAAGCTTAGCTAAATCTAAACTTAGTTTATAAAGCTTTTACTCTAAAACTTATTTAAGTATAGTTTATTAAAAAACCTTTTTTTTTATCTAAGATTTAGTTATTTATAGCTATAAAGATTAGTCTAGTTTAATTTTCTAAGTATAAAAACTATTAAAATCTTTATTTAAGTACTTAATACTAGTATTTTAGCTAAAAAGAGTTAGGTAAGCTATAATATAATAAGAAGTTTTTAATTATAACTTTCTTCTATTCTTTATATATAAAGGTTAGTACTATAAACTTATAATATATACTTTCTTTACTTTATATACTTTATATACTTAACTATTTTTTTTTCTTTCTTATTCTATTTGTATTATATATACTATAATAATTAAGATTTATATATCTACTAGTTCTACCTTTATAATAAAATTTATACTAATTCTAAAATTAAAAAGCTTTTCTTTAGTAATTTAACTAGTTATTTTTCGGTTTGTTTTAACTTTATCTATCTATTAAGTATACTAGTATAGAAATATAAGTATATCTTAGTTAAGTAATATAGTATATGTGGAGGAAATCGAGCTAGAAACAATAGATTTAGGTAATCGGGATTGTAATCACTGCTCTTGTAAGATTAGACGAGAGTAGTGTAATATATACAGGCGAGCGCGTATAACACTAGTACAAAAGAGAGAAAGCACGTAATTAACCTAATAGGTGCTCGAACACCTGTTGCGACAGTATATAATTATAATCTAGATATCTTTTCTAAATACCTTTTTCTATAGTAGGTAGTAGTATATATTATTCTTATTTTTTAACTTTGTATACTTTACTAGTTTATATAATAGTCTACTAGATTAAAATCTAATTATTTTAAGCTTTTTCTTAAAAAGCTTAAAATATTAAACTTTAAGAATTATACTAAATATCTTAGTAAAAGGCTTATTATAAAGTATAAATCTAAATCTTAAGTAGTACTAACTATAGCTTAGAGAAGCTACTAATACTAAAGTAATAATAATAACAACTAGTATATTAAAAAATATAAGAATAAAAGTAAAAAGCTTATAAAGTCTATAATTCTATTTTAGTATATCTTATATTTAAATAAGAAAATAATTAAAAGTTAGTATATCTTTAAAAGTAAGTTTAGAACTTTTTACTAGTATAATTCTCTTAAGGCCTAAGAGATAGAGCTTTTAGCGTACTATTTTTAAAATAAAGTAATTATATTATTATAGAATTTTGTAATAACGCGTTACTATATTAGACTTAATAGTAAACTTATATATCTCTAATATAAGTCTATATTATTAACTTATAATACTTATTCTTATACTATCTTTATAATAATTACTATATATATAAGTATAATATGTAAACTACTTTATATCTATTATATATTACTAATAGCTATTTAGTTTATAAACTAGTACTAATACTAGCTTTATATAATTACGTAACTTTAAAAAGTAACTTAGTAAGTCTACTACTAGTATAAAGTCTTAAAACTAACATAAGATACTTATAAAATACTTATATAATTAACTTATATTCTATATATAATTATCTATAAGCCTAGCTATATAAGTAGCTATAGTACACTATCTTCTACTATACTAAGTATCTATTTTACTTATAATTACGCGTTTATTAGTATAGCTTAATACTATACTATATATATACTACTTTTTATAGCTAGTAAAAAGAGATAGTAAGTATAATTATAGTAGCTATAAATAGAATAGAAAGTATAAAAGTAGTAATTATAAGTTAGATAGCTAGAATATAGTAGAGATTTAGATTAATTTAAGTTAATATTAAACTATAGTAGCTAAATAGCTAAGAGAGAAAGAGCTAAGAGAGAAAGAGCTAAGAGAGAAAGAGCTAAGAGAGAAAGAGCTAAAAATAAAAGAGCTTAGAAAGAAAGAGCTAAAAGAAAAGTATAGATATAAAAGTATAGTAGTAGAAAGTATATTATAAAAGAATATTATTTAGTATAAAAAATATATATTCTTAGTTATCTTCTATCTAAATATCTTTCTAAATTATAAAGTAGAATAAAGTAATATAAGTAATTTTTATAAAGTGTTTTAAGAAGCTAAGTAAGTAGAGTATATATTACTATATATATATATATATAAATAAACGCTTATAAATAATAAAAAAGTTTAAGCTTTTATAGGTAGTTAATCTTATAAATCTAGATATAGTTACTATTACAAGAAAAAAAAGTATAAAAGTAGCTAATACTAGAAGAATAAGCTTACTTTTAAGTATAAAGCTTTTAAAAATTATTTTAAAAGTTTATTAAAAATATAAAAGTATAAAGTATATATATATATATAAAATATAAAAGTAAGTAAGTACTAATATAATATAAAAATCTATAATTTTATTATAAGAATAAAGCTTTAGAAGTTAAATAAGCTAGTATAGTATATATTAGATAAACTTAATCTAAAGAGTAAAAGTAAAAATAAGTTATAAAAAGAAATAATATTAAGTTATAGAGCGTAAGTAAAGGCTATAGAAATTAAAATAGTCTAGTATTATACTTAAGTATTTAAGCACTAAGGCGCGTAGTATAATATATTAGTTAAGTATTATATTAGTAGAAAACTTTATATATATATATAGTAGAGTAGGAAGTAGTAATAGTTATAGAATTATAATATTATTAGTAATAGTGTTTCTAAAAACATAGCTAGATATAAAGCTATATTTTGTATATTAGTATATATATATAATATAATATAATATATATAGTATATAGTAATTACGTAGTATATACTATAGTATTTAAAATAGTATATAAAGTAGATATATAGTAAGTAGATATAAGTATAAATATATAATAAAGGTACTAGCTAAGTAGCTATTTAAGATAGTAGGCGTCTAAAGCACTATATAGTTAAAGAAGAATTAAAAGTTAAGAAAATATATATAGATAGATTAATCTAACTTAGACTAAAGAGTTTAGGTTAAGAGCTCTTATAGCTAGTAAAGCGCTATCTTTCTTTAGCTAAGAAAAACATTACACGCTATAATTTAGATAAAGTTAACCTTATTCTAGATTACTAGTATATCTACTAGCTTAGCTAGCTTTTTATCTAATATAATAAGCTACTTTAACTATTAAACTATAATTACTATAATATTAGAAAGAAGAACTATTAAGATAAAATAGTATATATCTATAATATATAAAGCTATAAGGCGTTTTCTACTACTAGTAATTATATTTATCTACTTTATACTATTCTTATAAAAGCTCTTTTATAGCTTTATTCTTATAGCTATAATTTATAAGTTTTTTATTTTAAAGTTTTAAGAAAGAACTAAAACATTTACTATACTACGCGTATAGCTAGTAAAATTTACTAAAGTAGAATATTTTATTATATAAGGCGTTATTATAGTTATTATAAAAATAAAAGCTTTTTTTATAAGTAGAAAAAGAAAGTTTAGTATAAAAGATTTTATATATTTAGTAAATATATTAGTAGATCTTTTAAAATATTTATAAAGATATTTAAAAATAAGTAGATAAAAAAGAAGTATTTTCTTTATATATTTTATATACTTCTTTTTTAATTAACTTTTTTCTATACTCTAGTTTATCTGTATAAATATTTATTATATATTATAGTAGTATAGTACTATAATTTAATATTATTCTAGATCTACGTAGCTATCTAGACCTCTTCTTATCTACTTCTATAGCTAGAAGAAAGGCTATATTATACTACACTTTAACTTTAACCTTTTCTACTAAGGTTTCTACTAAGAGCTCTTTCTTAGAAAGTATTAATATTAACTTTTAAGACTATTATAATATTCTTCTAGCTTTTTAGCTTACTTATTACTACTTCTAAGTTTATTTCTACGTATACTAAAGAAGATTCTATTACTATTACTTATAATAAGTATATTATTATTTTTATTATTATAAGTACTATATTTATAGTAAATATTATAAAAAAGGTTAAATTAATTTTAATAGCTATATCTACTAAGTAGAAAGAATTTATAAAATATACTTATCTTAAAACTACTATATAAAGTTACTATTTACTTTTTATTACTCTACTTTGTATTAATACTTTACTATAATTACTAGTATAATAAAGAAAAAGCTTACTTTACTATATATACTTTTATTATTACTTTAAATTTAATATTCTAACTAACTTTATAAAAATCTTTTAAGCTTAAAAACTTTATAAGATTATAGTATTAACTAATTTATAATGCGTCTTAACTTATCTACTTAAACACTTTTTTAATTTTAAAGTATTTTTTTTTAATATAATACTAAAGTTTAAAAACTACTTTCTTTATAAACTAACAGTAATTCTATTAATAAGTAAGTTTAGGTTTCTAAAGTTTCTTTCTACTAAGCTATTTTAAGTAAAAGAATAAAGTATTTATTCTTACTTCTTATAGAAAAATAATATAGCTTATACCTTGTCTTATAAGCATTAGGTTAGCTTTTTAATTTTCTTACTTATATTTCTAAAGTAATTTACTATTAAGACTAAACTTAGTATCTTTATTATAAGATTTTAAACTAATATTTGTACTACTATTTTTAAATCTATTTCTTTCTAAAACATTACTTATACTCTTTAGATCTAAGAAATAGAGTATATAGTATACCTATTTTAAGATTTAATTACTAGGTAATTTTTTAATTACGTAATTATAGTAAAGTGTTAATATATAGTAGTATAATAAAGCGTAGTTAGTAAGTTTATATAGAAATCTTAATATAGATATATTTTCTAAATACTTTATACTTACTATATATAGCTTTAGATATTAATAAACTTTATTTTCTAATATTTACTATAATTATAAATAGTAATAATATACTTAGTAAAAGCAATAGTAATAAAAGTGTTTTAATAGACTTAAAGTAGACTTTAAAGTTATTAAAGTTTAAGAGTAGTTATAATTACGTAATCTTAGACACGTAATTACTTAGCTTTTAGGTATCTAGATATAGATTTTATTCTAACTTTCTTTAGTAGTAGAATAATTATAATACACTTAAATATCTTTTATTATAAATTATCTTTAGCTCTTATAGTTATAAGCCTAGCTATTTTATTATAGAATTAACTTCTATTATATATAAAAGCTTACTAGAAGATAGATTAATTAATTTTATTCTACTTTACTCTCTTTATTATTTTATAATTAGAACTTCTTTATAATTATAATTACCTTTTCTTCTATATCTATAGCTATCTTAGCGTAATTTTACGTATTAATTAACTTAACTATACTTTAACTTTATAAATATAAGTTATAATAATATAGCTATTATAGCTATAAGTATACGTCTTAAGAAGTAATCTAACTAGAATCTCTACTTTACGCTTTTTAAGTAATACTATAATAAAAAAAGTATTTAAAAAGAAATTAATTCTAATCTTCTAGATATTAAATATATAGATACTTAGAAGCCTAAGTCTCTAATCTTCTAGTTCTAGAGCTTATAGCTTTAGCTTCTCTTTTTATAAAACTAACTAAGAATTAATAGAATAAGTATAATAAAGCTACTTATAAGTATAACGCTTTTTTATAAATTATAACTATAAAACTAATAATAGTACTACTTTTATAGCTTACTAAAACTAGAAGTTTAAGTAATAGCTAAGATAGTATAAAATAATTAATAATATTAAAAACTAAATTATATATACTATTTTACTTAAGTACTTATTACTTATAATTATAAGTTATAATAGAAAGATAGTCTTATTTCTTATAAAGATACTTAAGACTATACTTATACTTATTATTATAAAGTATTAATATAGAGTAGAGTAACAAAACGTAGTTAGTACCTCTATATAGTAATCTTAATATAGGTATATTTTCTAAATACTTTATACTTACTATATATAACTATAGATTTAATAAAACTTTCTTTCTAATATTTACTATAAATATAGATAGTAATAATATACTTATAGAGAGTAATAGTAATAGAGAGCATCTCTAGTAGACTTAGAGGTAGACTTAGAGGTAGTAATAGGTAAGCTATAAAGCTATAGAGCTAGAGAAATTATACTTATACTTATAAATTAAACTACTTAATATATAGTTTATATAAAGTATTATACTTATTTAAAAAAAAATTACTAAGCTTTTACTTATACGTAGTTTACTAAATAGTTAATACTCTACTAAAAAGTAAAGATTTTTAGGCTTTTAGAGATTAAAAAGCCTTTTATAATTACTAACTTTCTTACTTTAATTAAGAATTTTAGCTTTAAGTAAACTTACTAGTAGTAGTATAATTAGTTATTTACTATAGCCTTTAAAAAAATAATATTAAGCCTTAATAACTTTAGTAAGATATTTAGTATTATTTTTTAAAAGATATTAAATACTTCTAGAAAATGTAAAGCTAATATAATCTTTAATACTATTATAAGTTAACTTTTTACTTTTACTAACTTTAGTAAGAAGTACTTAAACTTCTTACTAGAATTTTACTTTTATAAGTCTAATATAAAATATAAGTAAAAAGTAATTTTATACTTCTAATTATAGACTATAATTACTAAATCTAAACTACTAAACCTATTATTTATAGAGCTCTTTACTTTAGATAAGTTAAAAATCTAAAAAAATATTATAAAAAGAAATAAAGAAATCTATATAAAGACGTTAAGTAATTTAGCTAAAAAATAATTACTCTAGCTTTTAAGTACTTTAGTAATATAGTCTTTATAATTATTTATTCTAAGAAGCTAATTACTAAGCTTAAGTTTTCTATTTTTAGTATAAGCTTTAAGTCTTATATACTTTTTACTAGTATAATTCTTAATAGTAAAGCTATAGTCTACTTAGTTAATAATAAAGCATTAATTATATTTAATATTTTTATTAATACTAATAAAGATATAGTAAAGACTAGTAGCTAGATTATTTTAATAATTAGTATTAGTAGCTATATACTTTATTTTATTCTTAGTACCTTTAAACAACTTAAAAAGGCTAGTTTTATACTTATAAATATTAAGATTATCTCTAGATTTTATACTAATATTATTTTAGAGAAGCTTTTTAAAAATAGTAGTATATAGTATATAAGCTGTTATTTTTTAATTAGAATAGATATAGTAAAGGCGTTTATTATTCTTATAACTTTTAAGTATAAATTTAACCTTTTATTTATTAAATATAATACTTCTATTTATTCTTTTTATTCTATTATTATAAATACTATTACTTTATTATAAGTTTTATAATTATATAAGAGTAGCGCTAACTTTTAGTACTAAAAATTACGCTACTTAAGTAAATAAGCTCTTAAGGCTCTTATTAAAGCTACTAAAAATAATAAAATTACTAGTATAATATATAGTAAGTATAATAATTATACTACTACTTATATATTTTAAAAAATCTTTTATTAGCTTTATAAGCTATTATAATAACATTTCTTTTAAGTATTATAGAATTTATTAAACTTTTTTATAAGCTATATACTTAATAGATAAACTTTAAGTATAAAAGAGAATTATTAAAGTAAGCTATATAATTATAATTTAAAAAATAAGTTACTAGACTTTATAATAGAAGTTATTATAAGCTTTATAGCTATAGTTAAGCGCTACTATTAGTAAAAGATTTTAAACATTTATTAAAATAATAATACTATAATACTATTTTAGAGAAAGTACTTAAGATATAAAGAATAAACTAAAAAGAAAAGTATTATAATTATAATACTTTTACTATATACTTATAAGCTTAATAGCTTAGTAGAGAGAGCTAGCTAAAAGCTTATTACTAAGTTAATTAAGATATCTATAAGTACTAATCTATTAGCTAAACTCTAGCTAGTAATTATAAATATAGTAGCTTAACTTTATAGTTATTATATAGCTAAAAAGTACTATTAAAACTTTAAACTTAAGCGTTCTAGCTATATAAGATATTTTATTAGCTATTAAGCTTTTAATATATATAATATATAAGTACTAGTAATTAATTAGATAATTATAACTTATAATATAACCTTTAATAAGTAAAAGTTCTATTAAAGAAAGTATAAAGAGAAGCTAACTAAAAATTAAGTAATTAAGTAGGTTAAAATTCTTAATAATAGTAAGTTTATTACTTTTATAGAGAAATCTAATATTTTATCTATTAATTAAATAGTAAGTATAGTAAAGCTATTAACTACTAAGTAGAATCTTAAAGGTAATATAGACTATAATTAAAGTACTAAAGTAAGTCTACTTATTAAATCTAATTAAGGCTTTATTAATTTTATTACTCTACTTATAAAGTCTTAGAGATTTAATATAACCTAAAGAGTAGAATATCTAATTAGCTAATTAAAGCTTCTATTCTATTAGCTATAGAATATTATTACTATAATTATAGCGTGTTAGTGTTTAGGCAAAGCCTAAAAGACTACTATAGTAGGTTAATATAACGCTTGCGTTAGCTTACTACTATAGCTAGTACTAAGCCTTAGTAAGAAATATTAAAACTTTAAATAATTATATATACTATAAAGTATAACGTAGAAATAGTCTAGAGAAAAGTAAAAGACTTTAGATAGAAGTAAAAGATTAGACTAGTATAGGCTCTAAGGTTTATATAAGGCTTACACTTTAAAAACTTAAGATATTATCTCTAGTGTTAGCTAGAAGTAGAGTAGCTAAATTTATCTAATAAATTTACTTTAGATTTTAGAGATAGAGACTAAAACTAGTATTCTATTAAAAAAATTCTATAATTAATAGCTTTCTACTCAGCTTACTACTCTAGAACTTATACCTAAGCTAGAGATTTAAAAATAAGTAATTAAATTAATTATAAAGTTGTTAATAGTTAAAAAGTAGTATATTACTTTATTAAGTGTACTAGTACAGAAATATAAGCATAACATAGTTAAGTAACATAGTATATAATTATAATATAGATATATTTTCTAAATACTTTATTTTATAGTAAGTAGTAGTATATATTCTTTTAAAAGTTCTAGAAATTAAAACTAAGCTATAAAGTTTAATACTATTAAATCTTATATAAAAGTATAAAAGTAAGAAGCTAAAATTTAACCTAGAAACTATAAAGAAAGAGGTATAATAGAGTAAATGTTTTATATATCTCTAGAAGAATATTTAGAAGTTATAAATATATCTTATTACTCTCTAGAAACTTTATATAAAAGTAGAAAGTAAAAAGAGCTATAACTATAAAGAAATAGTAATAAATATCTAAGAAATTAAGTATTTAAAGCTATTTCTAAAATAAAGCTATAAAGTAGAAAAGTAGTAAAGTATAGTAGTTTATAGCTTTTAATTCTATGTAAAATAACTTTAAATTTATTATATAATAGCTATTCTAAAATAGTAGAAAAATCTTATACGTATAATTATACTAGACTCTTTAGCTATAGTTATAAAAAGCAAAATTCTATACTTTTCTCTTTCTCTTTTCTTTTATCTTCTTTATTTTTTATACTTTTTATATCTTTCTTATCTTCTATATTTTTTATATCTTCTATCTACTTATTAATATAGTAAGTATATTAACTATAAGAGCTCTTATTATCTCTAAGATATATATAAGCTATTTTATATCTACTATAACTAAGACTACTATAGTTATTACTAAGTATAAGCTAAGTAAGTTTAACTTTATAAACTATTTTATAAAGGTCTACTAGTTTAAAAAAATAATACTTAAAGTATACTATTATACTAAGTTATTTTCTAGGTTTAATATAGATAATATAGTATAATACTATATATCTAATATATCTAAGAGCGTTAATATTTACTACTTAGACTCTATCTTTATTATACTAATAGATAGTTCTATAAAGAAGTATACTAGAGTATAGTATATACGCTAGCTAGATCTTATTACTACTAGTAAGAATTCTAGATAGACTAATTATTAAAAGAACTTTATAAACTAGAAGGTACTTATCTATTAACGCAAGAATTAAATACTATATATTTTAACTATAGTAGAAAAGCTATTTAAGTTTAAAGCTAAAAGGTTTCTTACTCTCTCTACTATTATTCTACTTACTACTATACTCTAAGCTATACCTATAGTAGCTTCTATATAGGCTAGTAATTATTAAAATAATAATAACTTTAAATCTATTATTAGGCTAATAATATAAGTAAGATAGATAATTTAGATAATATAGTAATAATAGCTTATTAATAAGCTTATAGTAAAATACGTAACTAGTATAAACTATAGATATACTTAAAATCTTTCTAGAGTATTTAGAGAGATATATAGCTCTTTTATAGCACTATAGATTGTAAAGAATAGATAGATAATAAGAACTATTCTCTAATAATAGAATATAGCTTTGTTAGAACAAAGTAGTTAAATACTATAATAAATAGTATAACTAATAAAGATTGTAATAAAGTAATTACAAAGTAGATAATAAGTAAAAGGTAATAATATTATTACTAGATAAAGAATAACTATAGAGAATTACTATTTCTTTTATAGAAAATAGCTACTAGAATAATTACGTAAATATCTACCTATTTCTACTTAAAGATAAAGATTTATAATTAAATCTACTTAATTTCTAGATTTATAATCTAAGTCTACTAAATTCTTCTTATCTTCTTAGATTTATAATCTAAACTAGTACTAATTATATTAGTTTATATATTATATTGTATAGACTAATAATTAGTTTACTACTAGATCTTTTAGTAATTATAGAAAGAGAGATAAGAAAGATAAAAGTTATTATCTTACGTAATAATTTTAATAATAGCTAGGCTAAAATAAATAGAGGTATTTTAGAATTTTCTAGTATAGTAGATTAAAACTAGCTACTAAAATCTTAATTACGTAAGCAATTAGATTTACTAGGAATTTTTCTAATTTATTAAGAAATAATAATAAGTACAATCTTAACAAAGCTTAATAATAATAAAAAGATAATAATAACTAAGTTATTATAATCTTTACATAGATATATTACTAATTCTAGAATTTTCTTAAGCTATTAGGTAATTACAACTATAATAGAAGTAGTAGTAGCGCTTACTTTTAAGAGAGACTACGTATAATATAGTAGTACTACTAGATATTATCTATATATTATTAGTAGTAATAAATAAGTTAATATAGAATTATAGATCTTTATTATAAATATATAAGAAAGAGAAGTATAAATAAATAGTAAGAGGCGTTTAAGTTTAGGCTTAGTTTTAATAGCTTAAAAGTTTATTTATTTATTATTTATAATATAGTATAATATTATAAGATATAACGTAGTAGGCTCTATCTCTAAGGTCTAGAGAAGAAAAAGTAGTATATATATTTAAAAAAGCTAACTAATTAAAGTCTAGAGATAGAGAGCTTTTTATATATAAATTAGAAGATCTTACTTTATCTTTTAATTTTAGTATAATAGACTTTAGTTCTAGAAAAATAGATAAAAGATCTACTTAACTAAAGTATATACTAGAGAAACTAAAAAGTAAACTATTAAAATTAATAGCTTATTTTTAATAATTAATATAGCTATAAAATTAGCTAATAGCTAATTTTTTTAGAGTACGCTATAGTAAAAAAGTTATAAGTAAAAAGCTTAAGCGCGCTTTTTTCTAAATATCTATTAACTTTTAAGACGCTTTAAAAGTAAGAGTAAAAGTAAATAGTCTACTTAGCTTAGTAATTAACTAAAAAGTAATAGTATAGATAGTATAAATATAGTAATTATAAGCTTAGTTAATAAGTAAGTCTAGATTAACTTTTATAAAACTTACCTTTCTAGCTTTTAAAAAGACTAAAATAATTAAGCTAGCTATAAGACTATAAACTTTATTATTATAGCTACTATGCTTAGTAAGTATAATCTAAAAGCTACTTACTAATACTATAATAATCTTTAAAAGCTATCTAGGTTATAGAAATAACTAATTTAGTATCTAATATATATACTCTCTAAAAATACTTTTAAGAAAAAAACTTATTAGCTAAGTAAGAAAAGAATCTAAATAGAAATTAATAAATTATAAGTCTAAGATTAGCTACTTCTATTAAAATAGATATAAACTTATAAGTATAATAAAAAAAGCTATTTTCTTAAATATTAAGCTTAAATTATAGTTTATAGTAATTTTTAAAAGAAAAACTTAATTAACTCTACTTATATAGTAACTTTAACTATAAAGTTCTTTTATACTATAATAGTACTTACTACCTAAAGTAATCTAAAGATTAAATAGTTTAATATTATTAAATTATTTCTTAATAAAAAGATTATAGTAAAGAACTTAGTAATCTATAAAATACTAGATAGCTTTAGAGAGCTAGAATTATATATATAGCTTAACTATACGCTATATAAATTATAAAACTCTCTACTATTATAGTATAAGAAGTTTTTAAAAATACTATAATTTATTAGTATTTTAGCTTTTTAAAAAAGACTATAATTCTTCTTTAATTAAAAATATAAAATTCTTATTTACTTTTATATTAATAATATTTTATTACTTTTTTTATAAAAATATAAGGTAATAAGTAATAGCTATATATACTAAGATCTCTACTAAGTATAAAATCTAAGATTTAAGAAACGTAGAGTAGTTTCTTAGTATTAAGATAATTAAAAACTAATATCTAAAACCTAGAATACTTATCTAGAATATATATATAAATAAAATACTTAAAAAATTTAAGCTTAGAAATAGATTTTTTTTTTAATACTTCTACTATTAGAGAAGCTAATTAAGAATACTAGAGAGGTAACTAAGTCTAAAATTAAGAGATACTAGAAAAAAGTAAGCCTTATACTTAATATAATAATTATACTTTAACTAAATATACTATATACTATTCTAAAGCTTTAATATTATTTTATAAATTAAAGTAAGAAGTATAAAAAAGTTATAAAGTAAGTAATTATATACTTTTACTATACCTACTATTATAGAATCTAGTATAGTAAGTATAATAGGTCTAATATAATAATTATTAAAAATTTATTTTTTACTAATAATTTGAAAACTTTCTAATTATCTTATAAATATATTACTATACTAAATAAAGGCGTAATTTTTTAAAAAGCTACTAAGTAAAGTATAGTTACTACTTCTACTATAAAAGTAAAGCTACTTACTCTTAAGTATATTACTAAAAATGCTATAGCGCTTAAACGCTTTCTTAAAAAGTAAGCGCTTAATTTTAAAAAACTTTAAATAGTTTAGTATAATAATTAGTAGACTATTAGAGTAGTTATTAAAAAAAATAAGTATATTACTACTTAGCTTAAGTATATTAATATTTAAAAAATATATAGCTATAGTAGAAATATATTAAAGAATTATTTAAAATTTAGTATTAAGAGACTGTAATTATACTTATAAATAGATTAACTAAATTACTTATTTAGTAATAGTTTTAAAAGTTTAAATAGCTACTTAACTTATAAAATTTATAAAATTTAATTCTTAAGAAATAAATAAAGTAGTAAGAACGTTTATTAGACTACTACTATAAGAATTAATTATACTTAAGCTAGATCTTAGTAACTTTAAATAGCGTTTAGTTATAGAAAAGTAATTACTAATAATTAATATAAGTATAAAATAGCTAAATTACTAAATATTGTCTCTAAATAAACTTATATAGCTACTAACTTACTAACTACTATAGTTATAATCTCTTTAATTTTAACTTTTATAATTATACTTATTAAGAGTATTTTTATTAGGTAAGCTATTTTTATAGTTCTTAACTTAAGCTTATAAATTAGTAGTTTTAGTAGTATAAGCTTATATATTAATCTAAAGTACTAAGTACTTATACTTAATATATATTAGCTTCTTCTTATACTTAGTCTTAGGTAGCTAATACTATGTATAGTATTAAAATTTACTACTTATAATACTAGATAATAAGCTATTAAACTAGTAATTATTAAGCTAAGAATTATAATACTAAAACTAGAAATCTTACTACTAAAACTAAGAGTCTTGCTACTAAGAGTAATAATAACTATACTAATTACAATACTAATTCTAAGGCTACTAACTTCTAAAATATAAAGCTTAAGACTAGAATACTAGTAGTAGCTACTACTAGAATAGATTTAAATAATAATAGATTAAAAGCTATAAGTAGATAACTCTAAATAGAAACTATAAGTAAAGTTATCTAACTACTACTTATATTTATCTATATTATTCTTTTACTTAGTATTATAAACCTAGCATAAGAGCTATATTAATTTAAGTTATTAAATACTATAAGTAAAGTAGAATTTAAAGCTCTTTTTACTTTAAGACTTTAGATTTTTATTTAATAATTTTTATAAAGTTTTAGAATTATTTCTAGCTTTAGCTTTTTTTTTCTTACGCGTATAAATATTTTAATAGAGCTTCTTATAATATTTTTAGTACTTCTTAAAGCTTTAGCGCTATTATTAAGTTAGTAAAGAATTTAAAAAGTTAAATAAAAGATTAAGAACTTAAATTATAGCTAAGGTAGAACTCTATATTAATAAAGCGCTAGTAGAGATTGTTTTTAAGTAAATAGTACTTATAAGAGTTATAAGCTAAGAAGTAATTAACTTTATATAAATACTTAAAATAATTAGACTCTATAATATTATTAAAAAGCTACTAATAAATATTATACTTATAGTAGAGATATTAAGAAGCGTTATAGTTAGATACTACTCTAACTTACTTACGCTAACACTTAGTATACTTTAGATACTAATTCTAGAAAGTCTTAAACTAAAAAGCCTTAGGCTTAGAATTCTTACTTTTAAACTACTTACTAGAGTTACTATAATAATTATTTTAACTTTTACTATAAAAATCTTACTACTCTTAATCTTACATACTTTACTTCTTAATATAATTAAATTACTAAGAGCTAGACTTTTAAGACTAAAAAGTATTTTTAGCTATAAAAATACTATTTTTAAGCTTATACTTAATAGTTTTATAAACTTACTTATTATTAAAATTACTAAAAGTAAAAAGCTTATAGTCTAGATAAGAAGTTTTAAAGTTTAACTCTAAGTACTTATAATCTTAATATAAATTAGTATTTTTAATTACTATAAAGTTTTAAGTTACTAAAGTATTCTAAGTCTATATTATAAAAGAGATACTCTTACTAAATATATTATTATACTAGATTATTATTCTAGAAAAGAATAGTAGTACTTAATTAGTAGACTTAAGAAGTTAATTATATAGTAAAGCTAGAGCGCTTATCTATAGAGCACTATTACGCTAAGCACTATTACACTAAGTACTAGTATATATATTATAATTACTACTATTAGAATTATTACGTAAAATACTATTATAGTAGAAGCTAGAGCGCTAATACTTAAAGCTACTATTAAAGTTAGAAGTTTAGTTATTAGACTATATTATAATAGGTAGCTATTAATTTAAGTATAAAAGTAAGAACTTACTATAGTAATAAAGAGAATAAAAAGTAAGTAGAGTAGTATATTAATTAGAGTAGAAGGTTAAAAGTGTAGAAGTATAAAAGTAGTAGACTTTAAGCTAATAAAAAGATTAAATTGTTAGCTTATTATCTTAAAAGCTTTAATATCTTTATAAAATAAAAATATAAGTAACTATAGTAGAGAAAAAAAGATTTTAAAAACTTATTATTATTAATTAAGTTTTTAATCTTAGACTAAGTGCGTATTTATAAAAGTAGCTAGCGTAGCTTATTAAGCTAATAATTATACTATAAACTTTACCTAGAAAAAGTTAGAAGCTTAGATCTTACTATTAAAATTATCTTCTACTAGTTAAATACCTAGAATTCTTATAGCTATTAGCTTAATTTTTTATAACTAAAGTAATATAAGATAGAAATATACTTTTATTATTAAAAACTAATAGACTCTAAAAAAAAAAAAAAATATATATACTTAATTCTAAACTATTATAAAGTAATTTCTAACTTAATAGAGTTAATTTCTAAGCTATTAGACTATATTTAAATAAGTAAAAGCTTACTACTATTAGTATTAAGTATAATTAAATACTTATTTAGACTATAATCTACTACTATACTCTAAATTCTTAAGCTTAGACTCTACTATAGTATACTAATTATAGTAGATTTAATAGAATTAATCTTAGTAAAGTAAATTAATACTCTTACTACTCTAGAGAGTATATTAAAGTTAGAAAGTAGTTATAACTACGTAATCTTAGGCACGTAATTACTTAGCTCTTAGGTATATAGCTAAGAATTTTATTTTAACTTTTTTTAGTAGTATAATAATTATAATATACTTTAATACCTTCTATTATTTATTAACTCTAGCTCTAATAAAAGTAGTAATAAGTAAGCTATAAATTATAAAGCTAAAGAAATTAAAAAAACCTACTTAAAAGTTAATATAAAAGCTTTCTAAAGAAAACCTCTTAGTATCTAAAGAAGAACTATAGTAAAAAGAGTAGAAGTTAGAGTAAAGTATAATATAGCTTTTCTTTTAGCTATTAAAGTAAATAAATAGAAGTCTAAATAGTAAAGGTTAACTTTAAGTCTAGAGTAATAATAAACTATAGTATTATACTACTATTAAGTATAAAAAGATATCTATGTTAGTAAACTTAAGTTTAAAGAATACTAGTCTAAAAAGAACTATTAAAACTCTATACACTAAGAATTTCTTTTTACTATTTCTTTTTTTTTTACTTTAAAAAACTTCTAATATTTATTTAAGCTTTTTAGATCTTTATAAACTCTAAATATTAAGCTAAGTACTACTTCTTTAAAACTTAATACTAACTAATATCTTTCTATAAATACCTAACTCTAACTTTAGTATAACTATAAAGTTTATTCTTATAGCTACTACTAAAGTAGCTACTTCTAGCGCGCTTATTATAAGGTAATTAATAATTTAGTATATATAGTTAACTATATTAAATAAGCTAATAAATAATATTTATTATAACTATATTATAATTCTTTTTATAAAAACTATAGTTCTTCTTTATAAAGTATAAGTAGATATACTACTATATATATATATATATATATTACTTAGTCTACTTTTAAGCCTAAAAGTAAACCTATTTTAGATAAGCTTTATTATAAAAAGTAGTAAGTAGTTACTATATTTATAGTAAGTAGACTATTTATACTAATAACTCTAGACTTATTAAGTACTAAAAAGACATTTATAGTATAGTAGTATAAGTAACTAAAGACTTAAAAAGTTAAAAATACTAAAGATTAGACGCTAATAATAACTAAATAGAACGTTTCTAATTATACTTTAGAGCTATAATATAATAAGTAGAAGTAAAAGATTTTTTAAATATTTTATAATATTTATTATAATAAGAGATAAGTAGTAGAATATATAAAACGCTATAGTAAGAGCTAGAAACTTATTAGTATAGATAAATAATAGGTAAAGAGATAATATTAAATATAAATAGTAAGTATAGTAGTTAAATAATATAGATAATATTACTAGATTTATAGATAATTATACATAAAATATAAACTAGTAGTATTTATATAGATATTATATAGGTATTATATAAGTATCTTAAATTAGTTTAGAGACTTCTTACTAGTGTTAAATTTACTAACTAGTAATTTAGTATTACGTAATAATATTAAACGCGTATTAGTACTACTACTTAATAGTTAAGATAGCTATAAGTAATTTATAATAAATACAAAGTAGTTAGTCTATTTCTATTATATACTAGGTAGCTATTATATTAGTACTAGAAGTTGTTTAGGTAGAAGTATTATAAGTTTTAAACTTAGGCTAATATTATAGATTTTAAAGTTTATTATTTAGTCTAATATAGTAATATACTATTTTGTTAATATATTATTATATATTTATATTATAAGTTAATTTTAGAAAAAGTATACTATAGATATTGTTTCTTAGGCCTAAAGAGAAATATTATAGAATTATGTATTACTTTCTTAAATATTTAAAGTAAACTTAAGATTTCTTTAATTTATCTAGAGATTTATTACTAAGATTACTTATACTTATACTATTATTACTAAAAATATATCTAAGAGTTTAATTTTATAAGTACTTCTTAGGCTATAGAGAATTATATAGCTTTCTAATTTTTCTATATCTTAATATAGAGCTTAAAAACTATAGAAAGCTTAGCTACCTAAGCTAATTTCTCTCTACTTTTAGTATAGGCTTATAAAACGTAGAATAGAAGCTTAGCTATCTTTACTTTCTTTTACTAAGTAAAGCTTATAGACGCTATAAAGTTTATAGCTTACTTTAAATAATTAAATTATAGTAGAGATATATACTACTATATACTATAAATAAATATATTTAAAAGTTTTTCTATATTATAATTATATACTTATTAAAGTAAGAGAGTAGTTAAAACTACGTAATTATAAATACGTTATTACTTAGCTCTTAAATATATATCTAGAAATTCTATTCTAACTTTCTTTAGTTAAATAATAATTATAATATACTTAATTATCTCTTTAGCTCTAATAGCTATAAGCCTAGCTAGTAAATTATAGAACTAATTTCTACTATATATTAAAACTTACTAGAAGATAAATTAATAAATTTAATACTACTCTAACTTTCTCTAATATCTTATAATTAGAATTTCTATATAATTTTAGTTACTATCTACCTCTTTACTTATATTTATATCTACTTTAGTTCTCTCTAGATCTTAGAGACAGACTCTACTACGTTATATCTTATAATATTATACTAAATTATAAATAATAAATAAATAAACTTAATTATAGTAAAGTGTTAATATAGAGTAGAGTAACAAAACGCAGTTAGTAACTCTATATAGTAATCTTAATATAAGTGTATTTTTTAAATACTTTATATTTACTATATATAACTATAGAAATTAATAAAACTCTTTTTCTAATATTTACTATAAATATAGATAGTAATAACGTGCTTATAAAGAGTAATAGTAATAAAGGCGTCTTTAGTAGACTTAGAAGTAGACTTAGAAGTAGTAATAAGTAAGCTATAAGCTATAAAGCTAAAGAAATATTAAAATATTCTTAAAAGTTAACCTAGAAGCTTTCTAAGAAGAAGCTCTTAGTAAAAAAAGTAAAAGTTAAAGCGTAGCGCTTTTCTCTTAGCTATAAAAGTAAATAGGTAGAATTATAGATAGTATAAGTAAACTTTAGGTCTAGAGTAATATTAAATTATAGTACTATACTACTATAAAATATAAAAAGATATTTACATATATAAACTATAGTATAGAGAATAGTAGCCTAAAGAAGATTATAAAAAGCTTTATATATAAAGAATACTTTTTTTCTTTTTCTTTTTTTTCTATTTTATATCTTTCTATCTTAAAGAACTTCTTATATCTCTAAGAACTCTTTATATCTTTATAAACTCTAAATACTTAAGTACTACTCTCTAACTTAATACTAACTAATATTTTTAAAAATATTTAACTCTAACTTTATTACTAATATAAAAGCTACTATTATAGCTACTACTAAAGTAGCTACTTCTAGCACGCTCTCTAAAAATTACCTAATAATCTAAAATATAGAATATACTATATTAAATAAGCTAATAAATAACTATTACTATAACTAGAACGTAATACTACTTACTATAACTATAGTTCTTTTTAATAAAGAGTAAGTATTATATACTACTAAGTATATACGCGTAAAGCTAGGTATAACTTTTAAGTCTAAAAATAGAGTAATATTAAATAAGCTTTATTATAAGAGGTAGTTAGTAGTTACTATTTTTATAGTAGGTAGGCTATTTATAATAATAAAGCTAAATATATTAACTACTAAAGAGACCTTTATAGTATAATAGTATAGATAGCTAAAGGCTTTAGAAGTTAAGATTACTAAAAATATAGTGCTAATATAAAAGAAAGTAGACTTTATAGCACTTACTTTAAAGTAGTAATATAATAAGTAAAAGTAAAAAGTTTTTTATATTCTTTATAAAGTATATAATAATAAGAAATAAGTAGTAGTATATATAGAAAGTAGTAGTAAGAGCTAAAGACTTATTAGTATAGATAGAGAATAAGTAGGTAAGTAGGTAAGAGTAAATTTAGATAGTAAGTAGTAGTTACGTAATATAGCTACTAATATAGCTAGACTTAGAGATAATTATATATAGAATATAGATTAATTATATAGATATTATATAAGTATCTTAGATTATTTTAGAAGCTTTATACTAGTAGTAGGCTTACTAGATTACCTTTTAGAGTTATATAATTATATAAGGCTAGTATTAGTACTAGTTAATAGTCTAAATAGCTATTAGTAATATATAATAAATATAAAGTAGTTAGCTTATTATAATTATGTGTGTAGTAACTATTATATTAGTAGTAATAGTAGTAGTAGTAGTATAGGTGTAAGTATTATAGTAAGTTATAAATCTAGACTTATATTAGAGATTTTTAAGTTTACTATTAGGTCTAATATAGTAACGCGTTATTGCGCAATTACGTAATTACATAAGTATTTAATTTTAAAAAAAGTACGCTATAGGCTCTATCTCTTAGGCCTAGAGAGAATAAATAAACTTTAAAGCTATTAAAACTAAGTCTAATAGACTTAAATACCTCTTACTACTTATTTATACTACTTTTCTTTTTTATATAACTTTATAATATAGACTTATAATATATATTAACTTATTTATTACTACTAATAATATATAGATAATACTTAGATAGTAGTAGTACTACTATATTATATATAGTCTCTCTTAAAAGCGCGCTACTACTACTTCTATTATAGTTATAATTACTTAAAAGCTTAAGAAAATTCTAGATTTATTAGTAGTAGTAATATATTTATAGTACTATAAAAAAGCTTTATATTCTTTATAGTCTAATACGCTAGCTAAATACTTTAGAAAGATCTTAAATATACTTATAGTTTATTAGACTAGTTATATTTTCTACTATAAGCTTATTAATAAGCTATTAGTATTACTTTAGTATCTAAATTATACATCTTACTTATATTACTAGTCTAATTATAAGTTTATAGTTATTATTATTAATTACTAGCTTATATAGAAGCTATAGATATAGCTAGAAAAGTAGTTTAAAGCGCCTTTATATTAAGAAGATTCTCTATTATATTAAGAACTTATAGTATTTAGGTCTTATATTTATCTAGTTATATAATATTCTTTATTAAGTTAGTTTAGACTTAAAAGATTTAGCTATAGTATAAAGCTTTAATAAAGTTTAGCTAATAAAAATACTATAGACTAGTAAGTTCTATATACTCTAAGAAACTACTACTACTTACTATTATAGTAATAAATTCTAAGGTAGCTATATAGTGTTATATAGTATTAAGAATATTAAATCTATAGACTAGCCTAGTATATATAGTAGTTTTATCTATAATTATCTATTAAAGTTAGAGAGTAGTTGTAATTACTTAATTGCAGACACGTAATTACTTAGCTCTTAGGTATATAGCTAGAGATTTTATTCTAACTTTCTTTTATAGTAGAATAATTATAATATACTTAATTATCTCTAATTATTAATTATCTCTAGCTCTAATAGTTATAAGTCTAGCTACTTAATTATAGAACTAATTCTTACTACGTATTAAAGCTTACTAGAAGATAGATTAGTTAATCTTATTTCTACTCTACTCTCTCTAAATGTTCTGTAATTAGAACCTCTCTTACGTAATTACTTACTTACTACTTACCTTTTTATATTACTATATTAATTCTACGCTCTAACTCTATAAATATAAGTAATTATAATATAGCTATTATAGCTATAAGTATACTTTTTAAAAAGTAATTTAACTAGAATACCTAGTTTACACTTCTTAAGTAGTACTATAATAAGAAGAGTATCTAGAAAGAGATTAATTCTAATCTTCTAGATATTAAATATATAGATACTTAGAAGTCTAAGTTCTCTAACTTTCTAGTTCTAAAGCCTATAGCTTTAGCTTCTCTTTCTATAAAGCTAACTAAGAATTAAAAGAATAAGTATAATAAAGCTACTTATAAGTATAATACTTTTTTATAAAATTATAATTATAAGACTAAAAATAGTACTACGCTTATAGCCTACTAGAACTATAAGTCTAAGTAGTAGTTAAGAAAAAGTAAGAAGATTAATAATATTAAGAACTAGATTATATATACTATTACGCTAGATTACTTATTACTTATAACTATAAGTAATAATAAAAGAATAGTCTAGTCTCTTATAAAGACTTTTAAGACTATACTTACTTCTACTAATTAGACTATATAGTATATAGTACGCGTAAAGTATTATACTTATTTTAAGAAGACTTAAAGAAGAACTACTAAGAAGTAGTTTAATAACTAGTTAATACTCTACTAAAAAGTAAAGATCTTTAAGCTCTTAGAAGTTAAAGAACTTCTTATAATTACTAACTTTCTTACTATAGTTAAGAAGTTTAACTCTAAGTAGACCTACTAGTAGTAATATAATTAATTATTTACTATAGCTCTTAGAAAGAATACGTTAAGCCTTAATAATCTTAGTAAGATATTTAGTATTATTCTTTAAAAGATATTAATTACTACTAAAAAGAGAAAAGCTAATATAATTTTTAATACTATTATAAGTTAACCTCTTACTTCTACTAAGTTAGGTAAAAAGTAGTTAAGCTTACTACCTAAGCTTTACTTCTATAAACCTAACGTAAAGTATAAGTAGAAGCCTATTTTATATTACTAATTATAAACTATAATTACTAGATTTAAACTACTAGATATTCTACTAATAGAACTCTTAGCTTAAAATAAGTAAAAGATCTAAAAGCACTATTATAAAGAGAAGTAAAGTAGCCTACGTAAGAAAGTTAAGTAATTTAGCTAGAAGATAAGTACTCTAGCTTCTAAGTATCTAAGTAATATAGTCTTAATAATTATTTACTTAAAGAAGCTAATTACTAAGTTTAGACTTTCTATTTTTAGTATAAGCTTTAAGCCTTACGCGCTTTTAGCTAGTATAATTCTTAATAGTAAAGTTATAGTCTACTTAGTTAATAATAAAGCTTTAATTAAGTCTAATTTCTTTATTAAGACTAATAAAGAAATAGTTAAAGTAGATAGCTAAATTTTTCTAGTAATTAGTATTAGTAATTATATACTTTACTTTATTCTTAGTATCTCTAAAGAACCTAAAAAGGCTAATTTTATGCTTACTAGTGTTAAGATTATTCTTAGTTTTTACACTAATATTATCTTAGAAGAGCTTCTTAAAAATAGTAGTATATAGTATATAAACTATAATTATATAATTAGAATAGATATACTAAAGGTATCTATTATTTTTATAACTCTTAAGTATAGATTTAACCTCTTATTTATTAAATATAACTCTTTTATCTATTCTTCTAATTCTATTATTATAAATACTATTACCTACTTATAAGTTCTATAATTACGTACTAGTAACACTAATCTTTAGCACTAAAGATCTAGCTACTTAAGTAAAAGAGCTTTTAAAGCTCTTATAAAAGCTGCCTAGAATATAAAGATTATAAGTATATATTATAGTAAATATAATAATTACGCTACTACTTATATAGCTTAAAGAATCTTTTATTATTCTTATAAGCTATTACTACGTCTCTTCTTTAGAGTATTATAGAACTTATTTAACTTCTTTATAAGCTATATACTTAATAAATAAGCTCTAATTATTAAAAAGAATTATTTAGGTAAGCTATATAATTATAACCTAAAGAATAAAACGCTAGACTTTATAATAGAAGTTATTATAATCTTTATAGCTATAGTTAAGCGCTACTATTAGTAAAAGATTATAGAAATTTATTAAAATAATAATACTATAATATTACTTTAGAGAGAGTACTTAAGATATAAAGAATAGACTAAAGAGAAGAGAATTATAATTATAACGCCTCTACTATATACCTATAAGCCTAATAGCTTAGTAGAGAAAGCTAGCTAAGAGCTTATTACTAAGTTAATTAAAATGCGTATAAGCGCTAATCTTCTAGCTAGACTCTAGCTAGTAATTATAAACGTAGTAGTCTAACTCTATAAAATAAGTCTATTATAGCTTTATAGCTATTAATCTCTAGATTAGATATTATATAAATAGTTTAGAAAGTATTTCTAATATTATTAGCTACCTAAGATTAGGCACTAGGCTACTAATTTTTACCTAGATTAGAGTAGAATCTATACTTATAGCTATTAAGCATATCTACTTAATAGTAATTATGTAGCTAGAAAGCACTATTAAGACTTTAAAGTTAAGCTTTATAGCTATATAAGATATCTTATTAGCTATTAAGCTTTTAATATATATTATATATAAGTACTAGTAATTAATTAGATAATTATAACTTATAACGTTATCTTTAATAAGTAGAAGTTTTATTAAAGTAAATATAAAGAGAAGCTAACTAGAGATTAAGTACTTAAGTAGGTTAAAATACTTAATAATAGTAAGCTTATTAATTTTATAGAGAAGTTTAATATTCTTTCTATTAATTAAATAGTAAGTATAGTAGAGCTATTAACTACTAAGTAAGATCTTAGAAGTAATATAGGCTATAATTAAAGTAATAAAGTTAGTCTATCTATTAAATATAATTAAGGCTTTATTAATTTAATAGAAATAGAGTATAAAGCTAGTATTCTATTAGAAATTCTTAATAATTAATAGCTTTCTACTAGGCTTACTACTCTAGAACCTACGCCTAAGCGCAAGTTTTTAAAAATAGGTAATTAAAGTAATTATAGAGTTTCTAATAGTTAAAGAGTAGTATATATACTTAAGAGAGCTAATCTATTAGAGTCTAGAAGTAGAAAGCCTTCTATATATAGATTAGAAGATCTAACTCTATTTATTAAGCTTATTATAATAGACTCTAGTTCTATAAAAATAGATAAGAGACTAGCTTAACTAGAGTAAGCGCTAAAGAAACTAAGAAGTAAACTATCTAAATTAGTAGCTTCTTCTTAATAATTAATATAGCTATAGAATTAGCTAATAGCTAAATTCTCTAGAACGCGCTATAGTAGAAGAGTTATAGATAAAGAGTCTAAGCGCTCTCTTTTTATAAATATCTATTAACTATTAAGACGCCTAAAGAGTAAAAGTAAGTAGCTTACTTAGCTTAGTAATTAACTAAGAGGTAATAGCGTAGATAGCGTAAATATAGTAATTATAAGCTTAGTTAATAAGTAAGCCTAAATTAACTTTTATAAGATCTACCTTTCTAGTCTTTAAGAAGACTAGAATAATTAAGCTAGCTATAAGACTATAAACTCTATTATTATAGCTACTACACTTAGTAAGTATAAGCTAAAAGCTATCTACTAATACTATAATAATCTTTAAGAGCTACTTAAATTATAAAAATAACTAATCTAGTATCTAATATATACGCTCTTTAAAGATACTTCTAAAAAAGAAATTAATTAGCTAAGTAAAAAGAGAACCTAGATAGAAATCTATAGGTTAAAAGCCTAAGATTAGCTACTTCTATTAAAATAGGTATAGACTTATAAGTATAATTAGAATAGCTATCTTCTTAAATATAAAGCTTAAATTATAGTTTATAGTAATCTCTAGAAGAAAAACTTAATTAATACTACTTATATAGTAATACTTACTATAAAGTTTTTTTACGCTATAATAGTAATTACTACTTAGAGTAATCTAGAGATTAAATAGTTTAATATTATAGAAGCATTTCTTAATACAAAAATTATAGTAGAGAATCTAGTAATCTATAAGATACTAGATAGCTTTAGAAAGCTAGAATTATATATATAGCTTAACTACGCGCTTTATAAATTATAAGACTCTCTACTATTATAGTATAAGAAGTTCTTAGAAATACTAAGAGCTATTAGTATAATAGCTTCTTAAGAAAAGCTCTACCTCTTCTTTAATTAAGAATATAAGATTCTTATTCTCTTCTATATTAATAATATTCTATTACTTTATTATAAAAATATAAAGTAATAAGTAATAGCTATATAGGCTAAGATCTCTAGTAAGTATAAAATCTAAGATTAGAGAGATATAGAGTAGTTTCTTAGTATTTATATAATTAAAGACTAATATCTAAAGATAATTATACTTATTTATAATATATATATAGATAAGATACTTAAGAAGTTTAAGCTTAAAGATAAATTTTTCTTTCTAATACCTCTACTATTAGAGAAGCTAATTAAGAATACTAAAGAAGTAACTAAGTCTAAGATTAAGAGATACTAAAAAATAGTTAGCTCTATACTCTATATAGTAATTATACTCTAACTAGATATAGCGTATACTACTTTAAAGCTCTTATACTTTCTTATAAACCTAAGTAATAAGTATAAAAAGGCTATAAAGTAAGTAATTATATATCTCTACTATATCTACTTTAATATAATCTAGTATAGTAACTATAATAGGCCTAATCTTATAATTACTAAAAATATATCTTTTACTAATAACCTAGAGACCTACTAATTATCTTATAGATATATTACTATATTATATAAAAGTATAATCTTCTAGAAAGCTATAAAGTAGAGTATAGTTACTACTTCTACTATAAAAGTAGAGCTACTTACTCTTAAATATACTACTAAGAAAGCTATAGCGCTTAGGCACTTTCTTAAAAAGCTAGCGCTTAATCTTAGAGAACTCTAGATAGTCTAGT
Organism: Alternaria viburni; assembly: GCF_023758015.1. Classification (NCBI taxonomy): domain Eukaryota; kingdom Fungi; phylum Ascomycota; class Dothideomycetes; order Pleosporales; family Pleosporaceae; genus Alternaria; species Alternaria viburni. The sequence goes on from NW_026055828.1 coordinate 28,836, forward strand.
ATAATAATTAGTAAACTATTAGGCTAGTTATTAAAAAGAATAAGTATATTAACACTTAGCTTAGGTATATTAATATTTAGAATATATAGCTATAGTAAAAATATACTAAAGAATTATTTAAGGTTAAGTATTTAGAGACTATAATTATATCTATAAATAGATTAACTAAATTACTTACTTAATAATAGTTTAAAAAGTTTAAATAGCTACTTAACTTATAAGATTTATAATACTTAATTCTTAAGAAGTAGATAGAGTAGAGAGATCTTTATTTAGACTACTACTATAAAGATTAATTATATCTAAGCTAAATCTTAGTTACTTTAACTAGCGCTTAGTTATAAAGAAGTAATTACTAAAAATTAATATAAGTATAAAGTAGATAAATTACTAAACTTTTCTACTAGACTAACTTATATAGCTACTTACTTACTAACTACTATAGCGCTAATCTCTTTAATTATAACTTTTATAGTTATTTTTATTAAAGGCTAGCTTACTATTTTAGCTATTCTTAAAGTTCTTAACCTAAGCTTATAGATAAGTAGTCTTAGTAGCTTAAGTTTATATATAAATCTTAAGCTATATCTAATTATACTTAGTATATAGTAGCGCCTCTACGTGCTTAGTCTTAACTAGCTAACACTAAGTATAGTAATAAAATCTATTACTTATAATACTAGATATAAAGCTATTAGACCTATAACTACGTAGCTAAGAATTATAATACTAAGAATAATTATTATATAGCTAAAACTAATAATTACGCTACTAAGACTAGTAGTTATACTACTAAGACTAATAATAACTATACTAATTCTACTACTAATTCTATAGTAGCTAATTTCTAAATTAAGAAGCCTATAGCTAGAAAGTTAGTAGTAGTAGCTACTAGAATAAGCTCTAATAATAATAGCCTAAGTATTATAGTATTAGATTAAAGGCTATAGATAGATAACTCTAAGTAGAAATTATAAGTAAAGCTATCTAGCTACTACCTATATTAATTTCTCTTATTCTCTTACTTAGTATTATAAACTTACTATAAGTACTATATTAATTAAAGTCTTAGAGAGTTATAAGCGTAGTACTCTTTAAGCTCTTCTTACCTAAGAACTTAGAAGTTCTATCTAATAATTTAGCTAGAGTCTTAGAACTACTCTTAGTGTTTTTCTTCTACTTCTTATAAGCGTAGAGATCTTAGTAGAGCTACTTATAATACTTAATAGTGTTTTTAGTACTTTAGCACTATTATTAAGTTAGTAAAAAGATTAAAAAAACTAAAGAGAAAAGAATTATAAACTTACTTTAGAACTATAGTAATCTACTAAGCTTATAAAGTAATTATATAGATCTTAATTAGTAGTATAGTAGTTATAAGAGTTATAGAATAAATAACGCGTAACCTAATAAAGTTACTTAAAATAATTAGCTTTTTAAATATTATTAAGAAGCTACTAATAAATATAACACTTATACTTAGAAAGTTAAGAAGTATTATAGTTAGGTAATACTTTAACTTACTTACGCTAACAACTAGTATACGTTAAATATAGATAATCTAAAAAAGTCTTAAGCGTAGAAGTCTTACTCTTAGACTTCTTATAAGAGTAACTATAACTATAACTATTACTTAAAAACGCTTACTTCTTTTAATCTTAAGCGCTTTAGTTCTTAATATAGTTAAATTACTAAAGGCCTAAATTCTAAGTCTAAAAAGTATTATTAGTAATAAAGATACTACTCTTAGAAATAGGCTTAATAGTCTTTTATACATTCTAGTTATTAAAGTTATTAAACTAAAAGACCTTATAATCTAAGTAGGTATGCTTAGCGTATAACTCTAATTACTTATAATTCTTATAAGAGTTATTATTACTAAAACTACTAGTTGCCTTAAAGCTCTAATCTAGTTAATTATTAGAATTTATAAAGCTTTAAGATAGTTAAGTATTAAAAGCCTAATTACTTTAGGTAAAGCTACTAGAGAATAGGCTATTAGCTACTATTATTCTAGAAAAGAAAAGTAGAATTTAAGTTATAGCGTCTTTAAGTTAAGTATAGTAGAGAGGTTAAGCGCTTAACTATAGAGCGCTATTAAGTAGAGTACTATTACGCTAAGCGCTATTACGCTAAGTACTAGCTTATATATTATAATTACTACTACTAGAGGTATTATAATTAGAGCGTAGAATACTATTATAGTAGAAGCTAAAGTGCTAATACTTATAGCTAGAGTTAGAGTTAGAAGTTAGATTATTAGACTAAATTATAATAGTTAGCTATTAATTTAGATATAAGAATAAGAACTTACTATAGTAATAGAGAGAATAAAAAAGTAAGTAAAGTAGTATATTAAGTAGAGTAGAGAATTAAGCGTAGAGCTTAAAAGCGCTAAGGCTTAAGAGCTAAGAATCTTAAGTAGAAGAGTTAATTAGATAGGTAGCTTATTAGCTTATTAGCTTAAGCGTTTTAATAATATAGAAGTAGATAATTATAGTAGAGAAGAGAAGAATTAGAAGACTTATTATTATAAAGTCTTTAATTCTAGCTTAAGCGCGTATTTATATAGAAAGCTAGCGTAGCTTATTAAGCTATTAATTATGCTATAAACCTTACCTAGAAGAGATTAGAAGCCTAGATCTTACTATTAGAATTGTCTCTTACTAGTTAGATGCCTAGATTTCTATAGCTATTAACTGTATTCTAGACTATTATAAAGTAATTTCTAAACTAATAGAGTTAATTTCTAGACTATTAGGCCTTATTTAAATAAGTAAGAGCTTACTACTATTAGTATTAAGCATAATTAAACGCTTAGTTAGACTGTAACCTACTACTACGCTTTAGATTCTTAAGCCTAGACTTTACTAGAGTATACTAATTATAGTAGATTTAATAAAATTAGTTTTAGTAAAGTAGATTAATACTCTTACTACTCTAGAAGGTATATTAAAGTTAGAAAGTAGTTATAATTACTTAATTATAGATACGTAATTGCTTAGCTCTTAGGTATATAGCTAGAGATTTTATTCTAACTTTCTTTTGTAGTAGATTAATTATAATATACTTAATTATCTCTAATTATTAATTATCTCTAGCTCTAATAATTTATAATTACTAGCTAGAGTCTAGCTAGAAGATTAGCGCTTATGCGTATCTTAATTAACTTAGTAATAAGCTCTTAGCTAGCTCTCTCTACTAAGCTATTAGACTTATAGATATATAGTAAAGGCGTTATAATTATAATTCTCTTCTCTTTAGCTTATTTCTTATATCTTAAGTATTCTCTCTAAGATAGTATTATAGTATTATTATTCTAATAGATTTCTATAATCTTCTACTAATAGCGGCGCTTAACTATAGCTATAAAGCTAGTAATAACTTCTATTATAGAGTCTAGCGTCTTATTCTTTAAGTTATAATTATATAGCTTATCTAAATAATTCTTCTTAATAATTAGAGCCTATTTATTAAGCGTATAGCTTATAGAGAAGTTAAATAAGTTCTATAATACTCTAAAGAAAGAACGTAGTAATAGCTTATAAGGCTAATAAGAGATTCTTTAAAATATATAAGTAGTAGTATAATTATTACACTTACTACGCTATATATCTATAATCTTTATATTTTAGATAGCTTTAATAAGAGCCTTAAGAGCTTACTTACCTAGGTAGCTAGATCTTTAGTACTAAAGATTAGTATTACTAGTATATAATTATAGAACTTATAAGTAGGTAATAGTATTTAAAATAATAGAATTAGAAGTATAGATAGAAGAGTTATATTTAATAAATAAGAGATTAAATCTACACTTAAAAGTTATAAGAATAACAAATACCTCTAGCGTGCTTATTCTAATTATACAATTATAGCCTATATACTATATACTACTATTTCTAAGAAGCTTCTCTAAGATAATATTAGTATAGAAACTAGAGATAATCTTAACGCTAGTAAGCGTAAGATTAGCCTTTCTAGATTCTTTAGAGGTACTAAGAATAAAATAAAGTATATAATTACTAATACTAATTACTAAAAGAATCTAGCTACTTATCTTAACTATTTCTTTATTAGTCTTAATAAAGAAATTAGGCTTAATTAAAGCTTTATTATTAACTAAGTAGACTATAGCTTTACTATTAAGAATTATACTAAATAAGAGTGCGTAAGGCTTAAAGCCTGTACTAAAGATAGAAGACCTAAACTTAGTAATTAGCTTCTTTAGGCAAATAATTATAGAGACTATATTATCTAGGTACTTAGAAGCTAGAGCGCTTATCTTCTAGTCTAATTACTTAACTTTCTTACGTAGGCTACTCTACTTCTCTTTATAATAGCGCTTTTAGATCTTTTACTTATCTTAAGCTAAGAGTTTTATTAGTAGAATACCTAGTAGCTTAGATTTAGTAATTATAGTCTATAATTAGTAATAAAAGATAGGCTTCTACTTATACTTTGCGTTAAGTTTATAGAAGTAAGGCTTAAGTAGTAAGCTTAACTACTTCTTACCTAACTTAGTAGAAGTAGAGAGTTAATCTATAACTACGTTAAAGATTATATTAGCTTTTTTCTTTTTAGTAGTAATTAATATCTTCTAGAGAATAACGCTAAACACTTTACTAAAATTATTAAGGCTTAACGTGTTCTTTCTAAGAGCTATAGTAAATAATTAATTATATTACTACTAGTAGGCCTACTTAGAATTAAACTTCTTAACTATAGTAAGAAAGTTAGTAATTATAAGAAGTTCTTTAACCTCTAAGAGCTTAAAGATCTTTACCTTCTAGTAGAGTATTAACTAGTTATTAAACTACTTTTTAGTAGTTTCTTCTTAAGTCTTCTTAAGATAAGTGTAATACTTTACGTAAACTATATATTACGTAGTCTAATCTATAAAAGTAAGTATAGTCTTAAGAGTCTTTATAAGAGACTAGACTATTCTTCTATTATTACTTATAGTTATAAGTAATAAGTAATTAGATGTAATAGTGCGTATAATCTAGGTCTTAATATTATTAATCTTCTTACTTTTTCTTAACTACTACTTAGACTTATAGTTCTAGTAGGCTATAAGTGTAGTACTATTTTTAGTTTTATAATTATAATCTTATAAGAAAGTATTATACTTATAGATAGCTTTATTATACTTATTTTTTTAATTCTTAGTTAGCTTTATAAAGAGAGAAGCTAGAGCTATAGGCTCTAGAACTAAAAAGTTAGAAAACTTAGGCTTCTAAGTATCTATATATTTAATATCTAAAAGATTAGAATTAATCTCTTTCTAGATACTCTTTTTATTATAGTGCTACTTAAGAAGCGTAAACTAGATATTCTAGTTAGATTACTTCTTAAGAAGTACACTTATAGCTATAATAGCTATATTATAATTACTTATATTTATAAAGTTAAAGCGTAGAATTAATATAGAGATGTAAAGAGGTAGGTAGTAATTAAGTAATTATGTAGAAGAAGTTCTAATTATAGAATATTTAGAAAGAGTAAAGTAGAAATAAGATTAACTAATCTATCTTCTAGTAAGCTTTAATACGTAGTAGAAATTAGTTCTATAATTAAGTAGCTAGGCTTATAACTATTAGAGCTAGAGACAATTAATAATTAAAGATAATTAAGTATATTATAATTTTTCTACTACAAAAGAAAGTTAGAATAAAATCTCTAGTTATATACCTAAGAGCTAAGTAATTACGTGTCTGTAATTAAGTAATTATAACTACTCTCTAACTTTAATAATAGCTTACTAATATATATACTAAAAAAGCTTTTTACTATATTCTTTCTCTATAATAAGTTATTCTAGTATTAGTAAGCTTATCTAAAACGTATCTTATAATTTCTTACTATAGTAGAGTATTAAAATAGAGTAAAGTAATAAAATATAGTACTAGATATAATTACTTATATTACTTTACTATAGCTTAGTTAAGTTTTTTTTTTTCTTACTATATTAATTTCTTTTTATGTATAGATACTATATTACTTTATAAGTTTTCTTAAACTTAATAATTTAAAAGCTATTATAAAAGCTATAATAAACTATTTTATTTTAGCTATACTATAAGCTATTTTAAGTACTTTATAGCGCTACTCTACTAGTTATTTAAACTACTACTTTACTAGTACTTTTAAGCTATTTAATACACTTATTTATATATATTCTATTTCTTTTTATAATATATTCTTTATTTCTACACTTTTTATTTATTTTATAAATCTCTTTATATATATAACTAGTATATACTTAAATATCTTTAAGTGCTAAGAGATAGAGTCTATAGTATTACTTTTCTAATATTAAGTAATTATAAAATAACGTAATATTATATTAATATACTACTATATTAAACACTAAGTTAAAGCTTAAGAAGTCTTTATTATAATTCTAGATTTATAACTTATAATACTTTTAACTAGACTACTAATATAGTACTTACTATCTATATAATAACTATATCTTATCTACTTTAAAGTTAAAGTAAAATACTAATAGTAATTTAAATTATATACTAGTAGTATTAAAGCGCGCTATATATTTCTGTAAAGAATAGATAGATAACAAGAACTATTCTCTAATAATAGAATATAGCTTTGTTAGAACAAAGTAGTTAAATACTATAATAAATAGTATAACTAATAAAGATTACAATAAATAATTGCAGAGTAGATAGTAGGTAAAAGGTAATAATATTATTACTAGGTAAAGAATAACTATAGAGAATTGCTATTTCTTTTATAGAAAATAGCTACTAGAATAATTACGTAAATATCTACCTATTTCTACCTAGAGATAAAGATTTATAATTAAATCTACTTAATTTCTATTAATTTCTAGATTTATAATCTAAGTCTGCTAAAATCTTCTTATCTTCTAGATTTATAATTTAGACTAGTACTAATTATATTAGTCTATGCGTTGTATTATATAGACTAATAATTAGTTTATTACTAGATCTTTTAGCAATTATAGAAAGAGAGATAAGAAGATAAGAGTTATTAAATTACGTAATAACTCTAATATTAACTAGGCTAAGATAAATAGAGGTATTTTAGAATCTTCTAGTATAGTAGATTAAAACAAGCTACTAAAATTTTAATTACGTAAGCAATTAGATTTACTAGGCATTTTTCTAATTTGTTAAGAAATAATAATAAGTGTAATCTTAACAAAGCTTAATAATAATAAAAAGATAATAATAACTAAGTTATTATAATCTTTATACACTCTCTTAAGCTGCAGTTTATAACAACTAAATAATAAGAAAATATAAGTAGTTTTTATAACTAACTTATTAGTAATAATTTATATAAGAAGTTTTAATAACTATCTTAAAACTAAAAACCTATTTCTATTTCTATTTCTGTTTGCTAATATAAATAGTTATATAATAATTATAAAGATTATAATAACTTAGTTATTATTATCTTTTTATTATTATTAAGCTTTGTTAAGATTGTACTTATTATAATTTCTTAACAAATTAGAAAAATTTCTAGTAAATCTAATTGCTTACGTAATTAAAATTTTAGTAGCTTGTTTTAATCTACTATACTAGAAGATTCTAAAACACCTCTATTTGTCTTAGCTTAGTTAATATTAGAGTTATTACGTAATATAATAACTCTTATCTTCTTATCTCTCTTTTTGCAATTGCTAAAAGATCTAGTAATAAACTAATTATTAGTCTATGTAATACAACGCATAGACTAATATAATTAGTACTAGTCTAGATTATAAATCTAGAAGATAAGAAGAATTTAGCAGACTTAGATTATAAATATAGAAATTAAGTAGATTTAATTATAAATTCTTATCTTTAGGCAGAAATAGGCAGATATTTACGTAATTATTCTAGTAGCTATTTTCTATAAAAGAAATAGTAATTCTTTATAGTTATTCTTTACCTAGCAATAATATTATTACCTTTTACCTACTATCTACTCTATAATTATTTATTGTAATC
>NW_026055829.1:0-35504 GCF_023758015.1 Alternaria viburni
AATAAATAATATTATAATTAGTACTTCTAATAACCTCTTTAAGAAGCGTCTTATTATTAAGTATATAATAGCTTTTACTATACTAATTATAGTAGTAAGTAACTATAAAAATAGTTTAAGTACTATTTTTATAAAGATTATAATAACTTAGTTATTATTATCTTTTTATTATTATTAAGCTTTGTTAAGATTACACTTATTATTATTTCTTAATAAATTAGAAAAATTCCTAGTAAATCTAATTACTTACGTAATAAAGATTTTAGTAGCTAGTTTTAATCTACTACACTAGGAGATTCTAAAACACCTCTATTTGTCTTAGCCTAGTTAATATTAGAGTTATTACGTAATTTAATAACTCTTATCTTCTTATCTCTCTTTCTGCAATTGCTAAAAGATCTAGTAATAAACTAATTATTAGTCTATGCAATACAACAAATAAACTAATATAATTAGTACTTATCTAGATTATAAATCTAGAAGATAAGAAAAATTTAGCAGACTTAGATTATAAATCTAGAAATTAATAGAAATTAAGCAGATTTAATTATAAATCTTTATCTTTAGGCAGAAATAAGTAGATATTTACGTAATTATTCTAGTAGCTATTTTCTATAAAAGAAATAGCAACTCTCTATAGTTATTCTTTACCTAGTAATAATATTATTACCTTTTACCTACTATTTACTTTACAATTACTTTATTATAAATCTTAATTAGTTATACTATTTATTATAGTATTGTAGTAGTAAAACTAGTAACATAATAATAGGCTAAACAGCTATTAGGCTTAAGAGTTAGTGCGCTAGGGAAAGCTAGGTCTAAATAGCGTTTAGATAAGAATAATAACTAGATACACAATACAATTAACTACATTAAGTACCTATTCTAATAGAGATACTTCTAATCTCTCTACTATATATAGCAACTAACTAAAACTTAACTTATTTAGTCTTCTACTTTAGAAAGGCTGCGCGCTACCTTTAAGTGCGCATTTTACTTACTAAAGGCTTATTAAAACAATAGTTTAACTAGGCTTTAGAAGAGACATAATTATTACATAATATAATAGAATAAGTAATAGTTAAGTATATAAAATAGAGAATAAGATAATATATAGAATAGTATACCTAAGAGACGCGCAGAAGTAAACTATAAGCTATAGAAATCTAATAGTATAGACACCTAAGAAGTAGGCGCACTAAAAAACCTCTAATAATATAAATAATTAGATAATAATAACTACTACGTAGGCTAATAGATAATATAGCTGTAGTAGCGCTACGCTAAGTAACATAAAAAGCTAGATAAGAGGTTTAGACTAGGCTAATTACTCTTTAGATAGCTATATAGATAGAAAATAACATAATAGAAAGTATATAGCTATATTATTCTACTAAAAATAAATAATAAGACTTAAGAAAGGTTAGAAGAGCTAACGTAGTAGATCTTAATTCTAGTATAGCTAGAAAAGAAGAAGCTAAATAATAAGATAGTAGTAGAAAGCTATTATAGTATATAAAAAAGGTAGTAATAGTTCTTTTAGTAAAAGACACTTAACTTTATTAGTAAGTAAATAGTTAAACCTAATTAACAGCACTTATACGTTTAATATTTACACTAGCTATTATACTATTTATAATACTTATATACTACCTTATATAAATAAGTAAGAGTTAATCTAATAAGGCTAAGATTAATAAATAATCTAAGTTAGTTGCTAAAGCCTCTTTAAAAGCCTAGTTTACTAAATAACTATCTTTATCTCTCTAAACTAAGCCTATAAAACCTAAAGCAACACCTACGTTATTCTAGAAGAATATTAAGATGCTAGATATTCTAGAGTTCTTAGGCACTACTAGCTAGTAGCCTTAGGCATAATCTTTAGTATAACTCTAGAATAATAATATAGCAAAGCTTCTTTAGATAATAGCTTAGTCTCTCTAGTAGCTAGGTAATTACTCTCTAGTCTATTCTACCTAGCTTTCTCTATACCTATTAGAGATAGTTCTAGTGTTTAATAGAACTAACGTTACTACGTTTCTTAAGTATTTTAAGAACATATTAAAGTACTATAAGTTTATAGATAAGATAAAGATTAATTACCTTTTAGCGCACTATAAACCTAAGTAGAGAGTAATTATCTAAGCCTTAAATAAATATTCTAACACTCTAGTTACTAAATTCTAGAAGAAGTTTAGAGAAGCTCTTAGAAAGCTCTTTTATACTAATAATAAAGACTAACAGAAAGCTTAGGCTAAGTACTTTAAGCACTAGCTTCTTTAGTACTAAGTAAGGTCTAATCTAAATATTAAAGAGTATTTATAGAAGTTTTAGATTTGTAGTAAGCGCTGTATTAAAGTATTAACTATTAATAAAGATTACTAAGGTTTCTACTTAGTTAAGAGACTACTCTTTAGGTATACTATAAAGATACTTAATAAGTTTAGTTTAAAGACTAATAACTTAAAGGCATTTAACTACACTAAGATTAGTAACTATCTTACTACCTATTTAGAGGTAGAAAAAGAAGCTTATATACTTAACCTCTCTAAAGTAGTTAAAGAGATTATTCTAGAAGTTAAATTTAACCTAGCGCAGCTAATAGCCTATTAGTAACCTTAGTAACTAGCACTAACCTTCTAAGATAACTATACGTAGGCTTTCTAGCTACTTAAGCTTAACGTTCTACTCTAAGACAAGCTACTTAGGCTCTATACTTTCTAGTCTTCTTTAGAAAAAGCACCTACTAACATAGAGGTAAATAACTTAGTTAATAAGATACTTAACCTAAAGATTAATTATGCTAGCCTAAAGATAGAACTATAGAAGATCTAGTAGATCTACTGTAAAACTAAACTTATAAATAACTCTAATATACGTAGTAAAGTAGACTATTAAGCTAATAAATACGCAAACTACCTAAAAGTGTACCTACTCTAAGGCTAAAGGCAATTTTAGCTAAATAACTAGTATTAATCTTAGTAGTAGTAGTAATATAGTAGTTACTAATAGAATACTAGTTAGACTTTTTATAATAACTTCTAAGGCTTTTAGAACTTAGAAACTAGATATAATTAAGGCACTATAAATAGATAGGCTCTTAGAGTAACTATAAATTATTAGGTATGTAATAAGAGTAATTATTATAAGTAAGACTATCTAACTCTTTAAGCGTATATAGACAAGAGCTAGCTTTATATAGATAAATAGAATATACTTTAGTAGAGTACGCTAGAGAACCTCTAGAGTTATATTAATAATCTAGGCTAGAGACTATAGGCTAAGAGTATTTTAGCTAAGATTAAGTAATAATTTCTAAAAGAGAATATTAACTCTCTTATAGTTAACGCCTAGTTTAGTAACCTAAAGGCTCTAATTAGTGTAGAGAATAACGCTATTTTAGTTTAGCTTATACTAGACTCTACTAGAAGCTTCTAAGTAAATAACGTAGAATAATTTTAGAAGCTTTTAAGCATCTTTACTAAAGATAAATTAGACTACTACCTACGTCTAGTAAATCTAAATTAATGTAATAATACTATTACAGCTATAACTATTTCTAGAGTATTCTTAGAATCTAAGAAGATAGTATTTTATAATTCTTCTAAGGTTTAGAAGAAGATAATACTATAAAGACCTAGTAATAATTATATCTCTTATCTCTAAGGTTATAAGAATAGAATAGAATACTCTTTAAGCTATTAGGCGCTAAATAAGAAAAGAGTTGTCTAATTTAGTAAAGAAGATAATCTTATATAACTAGATAATAGAGTATCTAGAATACTATAAGAATAATTAGAACTAAAGTCTAAGATAACTAATAAGTAACTAAAAAAGCGTAAGATTATTAATAAGCTTAAGTCTAATACATAGGCTATAATCTATAGTATTCTAGGCACTTTAATCTCTTTTTAGATTAGTACTCTTCTTAGTAATATACCTAAAGTCTATAAAACGCTGTTTAACTCTAACTATATAAATAAAAAGCTAGATAAGTTTAAAGTTAATATTATTAAGATATTAAGGTAATAGACTAGATAAGAGAAGCTATAAAAAGAGAAAGAAGAATAGAAGTTTAATAAGCTCTTAGGCGCTGTAGTTAATGTAATTACTCTTAGTACTCTTTCTAACTATATACTAGTAGAAGTAAAAGCTAGTAGAGTAGTTAACTACTATAGCCTAAAGGTAAAACACTAGACTAACTAAAAGATTAGCTATATATAATAGTATATTATTATAGATTAAAGCTAAGAGTATAACTCTAAAGACGTAGATTATAACTATCTAAAAGATAATTAAGCGTATAACTAACTAATAGGTATTAAGCACTTACGTTAAGACTACCTAAAGGTCTCTATTAATATTAGAGAGAACTCTTTTCTCTACCTCTTAAACTTAGGCGCTAAGCTAAACACTATTAAGAGAGAAGTAGCTAAAAGAGCTATATTACTAATTATATTACTACTAGATAGTATAAAGACTGCTTAGATAGTTACTATAAATAAAAGTATAGTAAGCTTTATAGGTATTATCTAAAGTGTCTCTATTATTATAGAGTAGATTAAAGTCTAAATAAACTTTTTTATTATAAAATTCTACACTAATCTAATTATTCTAGGTAACTCTTTTCTAATAGACGCTTAGGCGCGTATTAAGTATATAACTAATAGATTAACATACTATTATATCTTTAGCGTAGATAGCTAAGCTAATATAAGATTTATATATACTAGAAGTAATAAGCTTATAGCTTCTAGTCTTTATACTAGACCTACGTTAAAAAAAAGTATAGAAGTATAGTAGCTAGCGCTATACTCTAGTACGTAACTAAAGAGCTAGTAAGCAGCGCAGCATGTGCGCATATAAAAGTAGTAGATATAATAATAAAGAAGGTTAGAAATAGTAGACTAAATAGTAGTTAGATATCTATATAATCTATTAGTAAATAGGTTCTATAGAAGAAGCGTAGAGCCTTTAGAAAAGATCTAATAGCGTACTTATTAAGATTAAATAGTAAGTTAATAGGCTTTAGACCTAATAGAAGTCTACTAATAAAAGATAATAAAAGCTTATATATTTTTAAGATAGAAGACGTTAAAGAGTTATTAGTCTAACTTCTAAGTAATATTATAGAGATTATTAGTAACAAAGATACTATAAAATAGAGTAAGACGTTCTTCTAGGCAAAGAACCTAGCTAAGGTAGATAAAGGCCTTGCACTAAAGGTTAAGGTAGTTATAGTATTACATAAATCTGCGCGCCTACCTACTAAGTATATAGTAAGTTAGCTAAATAATACTTAGATTAATAAAGCTTATAAGCGTAAAAGTGTTAAGATTAAATCTATAGATAACTCTAGCTAACTAATATAACTTATTAAGAAGTAGTTAGACTAGAAGAAGAGAGTAGTAGTAAAGTAAGTACCTAATTCTAATAGCTAATTAGCTCTATTTACTAAGTATTTTAAGCTATAATATACTACATTTCTCTAAGGTACTTAAATAATATCTAAACGTATTTTAGAGATAAAAATCTTATTAGAGTTATTACTAGTAGAGAAAAACATGCTCTTAGAGGTTCTCTACTAATAAGAAGCAGCACTAGCCTAGAACTTTAGAGAATCTAGAAGAGTTAGTAAAGACGTTATTTCTCTAGTTATTATTAATATAGTACTATATTAAGCCTAGAAAGCTAACTAGTTCTCTATTCTAAGAAAGCTTTAGTAGGTTATAATTAATATAATTTAGAACTATATTAATAGAGGTACCTTAGAGTTATATAAGAGCTAGTATTATAATCTATAGTTCTTAGTTACTAAGAAAGATAAAAGGTATTACCTAATTAATAACACTTAAAAACTTAACAGAGTTATAATTTATAACACTAATCTACTACCTAATTCTAATAAGTTTTTAGAGAAATTTATAAAATGCGTTATTATAAGTTTATTAGACTTCTTCTTAGAGTATAACTAAGTAGAACTATATAAAAACTTAAGAGATATAATAGCCTTTTTAACGCTATTAGAACTTATATAATAGTGTATACTTCTAATAAGTATAATAAACTCTCTAGTAGAGTTTATACGTATTATAACAAAGATTTATAGAGACTATATCTCTAATAGATATATACTATACCTTAATAACGTATATATTAAGAGGCTAAAGAAGCGCTATAGTAACTATAAAGTAGAACTAGATATAAAGTAGTTTATTACTAAATACCTTTTAAATATTAATAAAGTACTTATAGATATTAAGCGCGTAGGCGTAATAATATTAGGCTATAAGTTTAACTTCTACTACCTCTTTATAATTATTATTAGCTATTAAATTAATAAGTATAGCTACTACTCTAATAAGAAGAAAGTTAATAAGATTACGCGTTAGCTAGATTATTATAACGCTAAGAAAGTCTAAATATTTCTTAAAATCTGCGTTTACTATAGAGTATAGATACTAGGTTTTACTATTATTATAGCTTCTTTATTTAAGCTCCTCTATAGAAATATACTATTTAAATAGAGCCTAGAGTAGAAGTAGGTAATAGAATATCTTAAGGTAACTCTAACAACTACTCTAGCGCTAGTTTCTATTAATTACACTAAGCCTATCTAAAAGATTATTTTTATAGTTAATAGTAGTAAGAAAGGTTAGAGTATAGTTATTATATAGCTTAACCTAAATAGCTATTATTACCTAGTACGCTTTAAGAGTAGAGTTTAGTCTACTACTAAGAGAAATTAGAATTTAAGTAAGTATAAATGTAAGGCTCTTTTACTTACTCTAAAGAAGTTTTAGTTCTATATCTATAAAGTAAACTTCTAAGTTAAGATAGATGCAAAGACGCTTATTACACAACTCTAATAAAGTGTAATAGATCTTTCTAGAGCTCTAATTACTTAGTAGCTTATACTTCTTAATATATAGAAGTTTAATATTATCTATATAGCTAGTAAAAAGAACGTTATAGCTAATACTCTTTTAAGAATACCTAAGCTAAATAGCTAGAAGCTACCTAATAAACTTAAGAAAGATATAGAAAACTTTATTAATGCGCACCTAAATATAGTTTAGCTTATCTTTAGCGAAGCTCTAGCGTACGCGTACAAAATGTACTAAATAAATCTTTCTTTTAATAATTAACTACTAGTAGATAGCTATAGTAATAAGTTATAAGTAATTATAGGCTAGCTTCTATTCTGTAAAAGGCCTAAGTATATATTTACTACTAAGTTTTATAAGTTTAAGAAGAAGGCGCTCTAAATAACTATTAGAGAATAACATCTCTTTATAATTCTCTTAGAAGGCTAGCTCTTATAAAGAGTAGTAGACTTAATAGATAAGTAGTATAAGATTATTAGATCTTTCTATAATAAGTCTAGCTACTAAGGTAAGAAAGGTACCTAGCGTAAGGTATAGGCACGCTACTATTAGAAAGAATAGTATAATTAAGTTAAATAATATATATAGTCTTACTCTAAGTACTAATTATATATATTAGTAATAGTTTAAGAAGAGCTTTAGCCTATAGAGCTACTAATAGTACTATTTTTATAAATTACTATTAACGTTATTTATATACTACCTAGTCGCAATAGTAAGAAGTTTTTTATTATTACCTAAGACTACCTTTTATAATAGGTAGAAGCTAAAGCCTTAGCTAAAAACAACTTAAAGAGTATTTAGAAGTTTCTACTATATAATATATTTTATTAATAAGATATTCTACTTAAGATATTAGCTAATAGAGGCTCTAAGAATAAAGGCCTTATTAAAGAACTTTAGAAGTAATAGAGAATTAACAGAGTTATTTTAAGCGCCTACTACTCTTAGAGGTAGAAACTTATTAAGTAAGAGTACGCGCCTATTATAGCTACTCTAAAAAAGCTTCTTAGTAACTAGATAGATAACTTACCTAACGTTCTATAAGCTAACTATATAACTATTAAGTAATCTATAAATAAGATACTAGCTTACTTAGTCTTAGGCTAGTAGTATATCTTACTTATTAAGCTATTAATTCTAACTTAGCAGACGCTTCTATAGAATAATATTTAGAATATACCTACTCTTCTTATAATATAAGCCTACTAGTTTAACTATAGAGATAAATAATTTAAGAAGTCTATTAACTACACTATACGTCTTAGGCATAAGAATAAGAACTATTTTAACTAGTTAAGAGTTTTTTAGCTAAGTAAGCTTTCTTTAGATAATCTTATTCTATTAAGAGACTCTTTTTATAAAAACAACTAATCTACGCTTACTAAGTTTCTACCTAAGTAGAAGAGGCTATTTTATATTTATAGCGTTAATAAAAAAGATTAGTATTAGTTAGAAGAGCTTAATAGTATCTCTTTCTAGAGTTATACGCTAGAAAACTACCTAAAGGCTTTTTACTAGCGCATAGTAGTAGATCTTACTAAGATTAATAGGCTAGACTACGCTATAACTATATTCTCTACTAATAAAACTAACTATATAGATTAAGAAGTAATTAGTAATAATAAAAATAAAACGCCTAAATAGCCTATATATAGCTAAGATATTCTAGATACTCTAGAGTTAACTAAAGCTTAAAGAAGCCTATAGCTAAGAGCTTAACTAAATAATCTATTAGTTAATATAGAAGAGAAATAAGATATAGAATAAGCATTATCTAGACCTTAGTAATTATTAGTAGTTATTCTAATAAAGAAGCTAGATTTTAACTAGAATAAGTATTAGGTATATATATTATAGGTATAGTTTTAAGTAGTTTTAGATATATATATATTAAACACTATAACTAAGCTCTAAACTACGTCTATAAATATATATAGAGAATAGCTACTACTATTTTAGCCTATAACTAAGTAACGTACCTACTTCTTACTCTTCTTCTTCTTCTTACTAAGAGTCTTCTAGACTAATAAGCTTTTAGACTTAGATAGAGTAAGAAATTTATTACTTTTATTATTATTAATATCTATAGCCTTAGTAGAAGGCGTAGTAGGCTTATAAGTGTAAAGAGTGCGTATAGAGGTAGGTAGTAGTACTAGTTTCTTTATCTTCTTAGTAGAGGTAGACTTTATAGTACTTTTAGAAAAAACGCGCTTACGCTTAGAAGATAGTAGAGCTAGAAGACTCTTTAGAGTAGCTATAGCCTTCTCTAACTAAGTAAGCCTTAGCTTATAATTTTTTTTAGAGATACTCTTACTATAGTTACTAATATCTAAGTTCTAAAACTTCTTAGTAGAGTTATAGTTATTATTACTAACTAGCTTCTTAGAAGTACGCAGAGCTTAAACTATAAAACTCTTCTTATATAACTAAAGTGCGCTTAGACTATTAAAGCTATTAAGAGAGAAAAAAAGCTAGAATAATTAATAAAGAAGGTAGAATGCTATAGAAGGCTTATTAAGATCTACTAGCTTAGTAAATATAACCTTTTTACTAAAGAAGTTAGGCTAACCTAAGAATAAGTTAGCTATTATACTAATACTAAGAAAGTAGATATCTAAGAGATAGTTAGAAACTTATAAGTAAAAGAGCACTAAGGCTCTGCGCTCTTTACGTAGTAATTAGTATAAGTTCTCTATAGTATTAGAAAGCTATTTAATATAACTAAGTAATATAACTTAAATAAAAGCTTTAAACTACGTTTATAATAGCTATATATTTTATTATATCTACTAAGCTCTTTATTCTTACCTAAAGCTAACTTATACTTAATCGCGCTAATAAGATAATAGTATATAAGTATAGTAACAAGAAGCTTAAAGACAATTTACTTATAGTTTATACTAAAGAAGAAGAACTTATAGAAGAATAAATAGTTCTTAGACACGTCTAGAGGTACTAAATTAATTTTACGCTTAATCTAAGGTTCTTTACTTTAAGTTAGAAAGTAAGCTGCTATAAGAACTAGTCTAGCTAGAGTCTCTAAAGTGTTAAGGTTAACAATATATCTATAGAAGTTTTTAACTTAGTTAATAGTAAAGTCTATACGTAATATATATATTACTATAAAGAAATATAATATTAGTAGAATATCTTTTAGAAAGTAAGAAAGAAAGATAGTAGACTTACTCTAGCTAATAATAGTATTAGAGGTAGAAATACGCTTTAGTAACTTATATAACTCTACTACCTAATTACTAAGAGCTCTAAGCACTAAACGCTTTTTTATAAGTAACTTAGAAAGAACTTTAAACTTAGATAGACTAGAGCTCTTAATAGAGAGGCTAAATTTCTTAATATTAGATAGAGTTTTATAGTAGTTAGACAGCATAGTAGAGTATAAAGTATTCTTAACTATAATACTCTAAAGCGCCTAAAAGGCGCTTAGCGCGTAATTAAAGTTAAAATCTATTTATATAATATCTAAGAACGTCTTAATATTAATCTACTCTTAAAGGCTAAGAAGAGATCTCTTATTATCTAAGGTAGAAAAGTTAAAGTTATTAAAAGGCTACGTATTTAGCTTATTAAACTTATTAGTACTTATAGGTATAAGCTAAGTAGTAATAGTAGCTAAATAGTTCTTAGCCTTAGGCATAGTAGTTATCTTATTAGTAGAAGTTAGCTTAGTAGTAGTAGCCTCTAGCGTAGTAATAGTAGACGCTTACTTAAGCGTAGCGCGTAAAAAGGCTTATAAAGTAGTAGAGTAAGCGTTATTAAAGTTAGAGAAAATAATAGACACGCTCTTAATAAGAAGCTACTTAATAGTTTTATTTTTAGGCGTAGTATTAATAGAGCTAAAAGCTATAGTAAGAATATACGCAGAATAATAGTAGTAGTAGTAAAGTAAAGAGTAAAAAGAGGTAAAAAAGCGTATAGAAAAGTATAAGGTAGTTAAAGCGTAGAAAGAGTAAAAAGTAGTAATAGAGATATTATAGAAGAATTTACTTAATATATTTACTACCTAAAGAGCTATTAAGCTTATAGTAATAGACTTACTTTTCTTACAAGAACTACTATGTAATACTAGATTATAACACTAGAATTTTAAAGCTAGCTAGTATATAATAATACTCTTAGAATGTATTAGCAATGTAAGAAAAATATTATAATACTATAATATAGAATATAATACATTTAGAGTAGTTAGAAATTTAACTAAAGACTACTTAGCTAGAGCTATAGTAAAACTCTAACTAGACATCTTAAGTAGGCGCTTAGATTAGTATCTACTAATAAGAAAAAGCTCTTAGATAGGCTAGAGAATAGCTTTAAGAACCTTAGAAATAGATCTTAACTTTATAGAAAGATTATTTTAGTTTAGAAAGATATTAGAAGATCTTCTATATAATTATAAAGGCTGCTAAGGCTATTACTATTAGTACTTCTAGATTATAGCTTAGAATCTAGTATAGTTATAATAACTACTAGAAACCTAAAAATATTATAATAGAAAGATTATATCTAAATAATATTTAAGACCTAAAGCTAAAAAAGAAAGAACTTTCTTTCTTTTAAGTGTAGAAGAGAAGTAATATAGGTTTAGCTATTACAATATTATAAGCGTAAGAATATAAGATAATAAGAGAAGACTTAGAAGTATATTATAATTTTATTTACTATAACTATAGAGTAGAATAGATAGACCTAAGAGTTAATTAGAGAGAAAAGAGACTAGAGAACTACCTACGTATAGAAGAGCTAGTAAAGCTAGAAGTTATAGAATTAGTAGAAGTTAAAGAAGAAACAGGCTTAGTAGTTCTAGTAGAAGTAGTAATAGAAGTAGTAATAGTAGAAGCTTTAGACTTAATAATATTATTACTAATAGTATTAGCCTTATTAGTAATAGCCTTCTTAGGCTTAGGCTACTTATAAGGTTAACTATAACTTCTACCTAGAACCTAGATAAAAGAAGAAGTAGCATAAGAAGCGTAATAATAAGGTTTTCTAGTTAGTATAACAGGCTTAAGAACACTAGTAGCTAAACTACTATTAGGTCTAATAGAAAGCGTAGTATCTAGAGTAGGCTAGCTAGTAGATAGATTAGACTTCTTAGGTTAGCTCTAACTCTTAGAGATAGTTAACCTAGACTTATTATTACTCTTACTAAGAATTTTTAAGTGTAGTAATAATAACTAAATATAAGGCGCGCTAGTAGAAGTAGAAGTAGTCTTAGTATTAGAAGCCTTTTTAGGCAAATTATAGCTAAGATTCTTTAGGCTTAGTTAGAAAGCTAAGTTATAACTAGCGTTAATATTACTTAAATAGTATTTATACTAAGTAGATATACTATTACTAGCCTAGATAAATAAGGCCTTATTACTCTCTTTAGATATAGTAGTTAGCTTCTTACTAGCTTTAAGACAAGTAAGAACACCTTTAGAGAGACTAGCAATTATATTAGAGGTAACTATAGACTTAGTAGCTATAGTAGACTTAAGGCTGCGCCTTACTACTTAGGTCTCTAGAAGAATATATTAGTAAAGATACTAGAAATAAGAAAGTAAGCGTCTAAAGAATAGTTAGTAACTTACTACAAAAAGAGTAAACCTAATAATTACTATACTTTAAGTAATTAGTATAAACTCTACTCTTTATTAGCTAGCTATTAATATAGACTTAGATATACTAGCTAAATATCTTTCTATAATTTAATAACGTACACTAACTATAGATAATAATCTTAATAGAAGAATTCTTAACTAAAGAGTTAATTATACTAACTAACTTAGCGCTAAAATAATAAGATAGTATAAGTATCTCTATATTAGAGTTAAATAGCTAGCGTGCAGACTAGTTATCTAACTAAAAGAATTTACTAATAGTTATCTCTAGATTAGCTAAGTAGAAGTTACTATAAGCGTTAACCTATATATTAGACTAATAGCTTTTCTAATTAGTAGCTAGAATAGATAGAGAAGGCCTAAGTATACGTTCTATACTTTATAAAGCATATAAGTAATCTTATATATCTATAGTAAAGCTAAGAGTAATAATATAGGCTTACTAGTTAGTTACTAATAAAGTAGAAAATATTAGAATAATATTTAGTTAAAAGGCTCTAGAGAAGAGAAAAGACTTACGCTAGGTAATATACTAGTTATAACTAGAGTTAGAAGTTTTATACTTATATAACTTTACTATATATATACTATACTTACTTTCTTTAATAGCTTTAGTTAGAGTAAAGATAGAAAAGCGTAAAGACTTACTCTAGTTCTTCTACTTCTTAAAAAGGCAAGACGTAAGTGTTTAAGAAGCTTTTATTAGAGACTTAAAAGCTAACTTAGACTAAAAATAGCTAGTAGAGTTAATATTATAGATAGAGAAGAGTAGTAGAGTAGTATTAGATATATTAGTTATAATAGTATTAGTTTAGCTAACACTAGCGCTAGTCTTAGCTTTAATTAAGAGTGTAGTTTTAGGTAAAGTAAGTAGAGTAGGTCTAGCTAATAGCTATTTAGGTGCACGCAAAGGTTAGAATAATAGCGTAGTATTATTACTAGCACTTTTAGTTATAGGCTAAGTAGTAATAGTAGTAGAATTATCTATAGCCTTAGACTTAATAGTTATCTTATTAGTAGAAGTTAGCTTAGAAAGCGTAAGCGCGTACGTAGTAATAGTAGTAGCTTACTTAGCTATAGTAGGCTTAAGAGTAGATATAGTAGTAGAGGTAGTAAAGCTATTATTAGCCTTAGATATAATAGCTAGCTTAGCAGTAAGCTCTTAAGTGTAGAAGGTAGATATAGTAACTAGTATAGTATTTATAGTAGCTAACTTACCTTTAGAGCGCTTAGGTAAAGCTATAGTAAAGAAAGAAAGTTAAGGTAGAGTAGAGTAGAAGAAGAGAAGAAAATAGAAAGAGAATAGTAAAAGGCTACGCGCGTAAAGGTAAAGTTAAGAGTAGTAATTACTATACGTAAAAAGAAAAGTTATAATATTATTATTTTAATAGCCTAGTTGCTAAGCGCTAAAGAGCTTTTAAGTAAAAAAGTAAAGTAACTAGCGTATAGATTTTAATAGTAGTATAGTACGTATAAATCTTCTAGAATATCTCTATAGATATACTAGTAATATACTAGAGATAATAGAATATTTATTAGAGAAAAGGCTAATATTATAGAAAGTTAAGCGCTAGATAGATAGACGCTATAAAAAAGTAAAAATTAAACCTAAGAAAAACATAGATCTAAGCCTAAGAGATTATTAGCTACTAATATTAAAAGTAATTAAGACAAGGTTTAGAATATACTAGAGAAATAAAGAAAGAGGCTATAAGCTAGTAGAAGAGATTAAATTAAAATAAAAAGAGTAATAGAGAGAGATATACTAGAATAGAGATAGTCTAAAGAGATTTTACATTTAGATTTCTAGGTAGAAGTTTAGCGTATAGTATATTTAAATTAAGTAGATAGAATCTAGCAATATAATAGGTAGAAAAGAATATCTAAAAGCTATTCTCTCTTTTATACTTAAGAAGAAGAAGAGGCCTTCTTCTTAAGTGTAGAAGAGATATAGTAGTAAAACTAGTAATATAATAATAGGCTAAATAGCTATTAGACTTAAAAGTTAGTGTACTAGAGAAAGCTAGGTCTAAATAGCGTTTAGACAAGAATAACAACTAGATACATAATATAATTAACTGCATTAAGCACCTATTCTAATAGAGATACTTCTAATCTCTCTACTATAGTATTTAACTACTTTGTTCTAATAAAGCTATATTCTATTATTAGAGAATAGTTATTGTTGCCTCTCTATTCTTTACAAGTTTCTAACTAATATATTAGAAGTACTTATCTAAAGAAAATGCTAGATTAGAAGTTTTAAGAACTTAGAAAGATTATAGACTAGATTAGCCTTTTAGCTTTTTAGATTAATTTTCTAGAACTTAATAGTATTTATCTAGTATTCTATATATTACTTTTAGAGCCTTTTAACTTAAAAAGTACTATTTTATACTCTAAAGTGCCTAAGTAGAATACTTTAAGAGAATTTAGTAATAATATATATAAAGTAGAACGTATTATTAAAAGATAGTATAAGTTAAGATTTATACACTAAGACTTATAACTTACTTTTATTTATTAGAAAATATTAATATACTACTTTATGTAAAAGTTTTTTAAATTAAATCTTATATTATAAAAAGAGGTTTTAAAGAAATATCTAATAAACTTACTTTAAGTATTTCTTTTTAAATAGATAAAACTTCTAGAAATAAGAATCTTAACTTTAATTAAGTAAGAACTGTCTTTTTTAATTTATTATTCTAAATATTTATTTAGATAGTATAAAGAAATTTTAGAAACTTTTTTTATTTTATAAATTCTAGTAGAGTATTTAATATAGAGTAAAGTAATAAAATATAGTCTAGTATCTATATATAGTAATCTAAATTTAGATACATTATATAGAAATTTTATACCTACTATAATAAGGTAGTTAGTATTAAAAATAATCTTTTTAAATTAATAACTAGAAATCTTTAATATAAAATATAAACTAATAAAGATAATAGTAATAAAGTTCTTTTTAAAATACTTAGAATTAAACTTAAAAAAAGTAAAAGTTAGTTATAAGGCTATAAGCTATAAAAGTTCTAAAGAAATATATATAGATAAGCTTTTATAGTTAAGTAAAGCCTAAGAGTAATAGTATATAGCTTTTACTACTAAAAGAGCTAAAAGATAAAATATAACTTAATATTAAAAAAAAAGTCTTTTTATTTTCTATAGAAGTAGATAAATAACTATAGTTAGTATTAAAGTTAATACCTTTAATATAGATTAATACTATAGTTTTAGAATAGCTTTATTCTATAAAATTTACATAGAAGTCTATATATTTAAAAGATACTAATTTAAATTATATTACTTTCTTAATAAGTAGCTAAAATAATACTATATCTTATACTAGCTACTTTATTATAACTTTAATATTAACATTATATATAAATAAGAAGCTAATATAGTACTAAAAAACTATATTAACTTTACTATAATTAATATAACAAAGTAGATTTATAGATTAAAACTAGTAGTAGACTTATATAACTTAAGTAAATAGACTTTTATTTATATAAACGTTTTTTCTACTACTTATCTAAGTACTTTAAAGTAGCTCTTATTACTCTAAACACTAGATACTATACTAATAGCTAGTATAGTACTAGTACTAGTTACCTTAATAGCTAGAAATTTCTATACTCTATAATATATAATTAGTTTAATAGCTAGAAGTAAATAGTATACTAGTTAAGAAAAAGTATACTTAATTTAAAAAAACTACAGTATTAAGCTATAAAAGCTAAATAATATAGTAGCTAATATAGCTAGATATAGAGATAGGTATATAGTAAATATAAATTACCTATAGTTATAGAAGCTTTTTATAGATATTTTCTAATATTTTAAAAACTTTATACTAGTGTTAGACTTAATAAGTTACTTATTAGTATTAGAAGTTCTATATAGCGCGCTTTAATACTTCTATTCTATAATCTAAATAGTTTTTACTATAGTAATATATATAATATAGTTATTATATTATAATATATTTTAGTTATACTACTTAAAATTCTTAATTTAAAAAAGAAAAACTTTTAAAGTATTAAGATAAATATATTAGCTAGTTATTATACTAAAAAGATATCTAAGTCTAGTATAGTTTTCTACTAGTTTTAAAAAGATTATAGAATAAGTATATATAATAAATTCTTAGTCTAAAGAAGCTTAGGCTACGCATTATAGCTTATTAGTACTTAAGAATTACTTAGTAAGGTAGCTTTTTTTAGAGTAATTAAGTAATAATAATTTTTTTTTAAGTATACTAGAGAAATTAAAGCTTATAGACTTCTAGATAAATTAAATTTATAAGAAAATAGGCTCTCTACCTATCTATAGTAATAAATACTTAGTAATAGTTTTAGACTTTTTAGTCTAAGTAGAGCTATAAATAAAAAAATTCTTAAATTATTAGAAAGTACCTTTATAATAAGTACTATAAAACTCTATAAGCTCTTTTAGGTATAAAGAAATAACTAAGACTATAAAGTATAGTTATAGTAGTAAGAGAAGGCCTTACGTACAAAATTCTACTCTAATTCTTCTTTTTTTTCTTTCTTTTATACTATATTACCTAGAATACTAAGTAAGTACTATTAGTTTATTATTACTACTACTCTTACTAACTTAAAAGCTATAAAATATCTTTTATATTTAACTACTATACTATCTTTTTTAAAGCTCTTACTATAATAAAGCTTATAAATATAATACTAAATATACTTAAATAACTAGGTATTAATACTTTAAAGCTATAGACTATTAAGACTATTAAGATTCTACGCAGATATATAGCTATACTTAATATTTAGGTAGCTACTTTTATAGCTACTAAATATAACTATAAGGTCTAAAATATTAATAGTAAAAATATAGTAGTAGTAATAGAAGTAGAAAGCTATATACTTATAATAAAAAGATAGAAATATATTCTAAAAACTATATAAGTTAGTAGAGAAGTTAACACTATAATAGTAGTATACTATTTTAAGTAGTAGATAGAAGAAAGAGTAAAGCTAATAGTTAAGATTAGTTAGCTTATTATTATAAATAAGAATAAAGTAGCGTTTATAAAGTCTTTGTTTAGTAATAAGAATATTATATAAATAGTCTTAGTATAGCGTTACCTTAACTAATACTAAAAATAATAGACTATAGTAGTATATAGTGTATAGAAGAATTACTGCTAGAATAGGTATAAATATTAAATTTAATAAAATTAGAACAAGGTTAATTAATAAATCTAGTACTAAAGTACTAGCTAAAACGTAACTATTAAGTAATAATAATACTTTATATATAACTATAGAACTTAAAATAAATAATAATTACTTACTATTATAGTAAGAATAAAGTAACTTTATATTATAAATATAGAATAATATAAATTCTCTTATAAGAATATTTACTTATATAGCTTTTCTCTCTTTTTCTCTATCTTTTCTTCTATTTCTTACTAAGTAATACTTATCTGTTAAGCTTAGTTTTTCTAAATTCTCTAAATACTTTTTAATATTTTTTAGAATAACTATTATAGTAAAGTATTAATATAGAGTAGAGTAATAAAACGTAGTTAGTAACTCTATATAGTAATCTTAATATAGATATATTTTCTAAATATCTTATACTTACTATATATAGCTATAAGTATTAATAAAACTTTCTTTTTAATATTTACTATAAATATAAATAGTAATAATATACTTATAGAGAGTAATAGTAATAAAAGCGTCTTTAGTAAACTTAAAAGTAAACTTAAAAATAGTAATAAGTATATAAAGCTATAGAAATATTAAAATATTCTTAAAAGTTAATATAGAAGCTTTCTAAAAGAAAGCTCTTACTATCTAAGTAGTAGTCTTAGTAGAAAGAGTAGAAGTTAAAGCGTAGCGTTTTTCTCTTAGCTATAGAAGTAGATAAGTAGAAGTCTAAGTAGTATAAGTAAACTCTAGATCTAGAGTAATATTAAATTATAGTACTATACTACTATAAAATATAAAAAAATATTTACGTAAGTAAACTATAGTATAGAGAATAGTAGTCTCCTCTAGGCCTAAGAGACAGGGCCTATAGTATACTTTTTTTAAAATTACGTAATTACGTAATTACGTAATTACGTAATAACGCGTTACTATATTAGACTCTAAATTTAAACTTAAAAATCTCTAACGTAAGCCTAGATTTATAACTTATAACCTTATAACACTTACACTTACACTACTAATATAATAATTACTACGCGCGTAATTGCAACGTGCTAACTACTTTATATTTATAATATAATACTAATAGCTATCTAAACTATTAACTAGCACTAGCACTAGCCTTATATAATTACGTAACACTAAAAAGAAACTAAGTAAGCCTAACGCTAGCATAAAGCCTCTAATATAACCTAAGATAATCTAAGACATCTACGCGAAACCTATATAATTACTAGCAACCTATATTCTATACGCAATTATATCTAAGCCTAGCTATATTAGCTACTATATTATACAACTCTTATAGTCTAATACTATACTATACTTTTAGCGCCTCTAAGATTATATAAAGTACCTTCTACTTCTACTCTATGTATCTATTGTTCTTAGTAACTTTAATAAATAACTACTTATTAGGCGTTACTAGTCTACTTGCTGCTAGTCTAGCGTCTAGACTCTTTACTTAGTTAAACTACTCTTTAGTAATAGAGTAAGTATCTCTAGAAAAGTCTATATAGAACTTACAGAATGCGCTAGCTACACTTAAGCCTATAACGTACCTATTGTCTAAGTTAATCTATTCTATAAAATTAGAGTTATTATGCTAGAACTCTAGCTATAGTCTAAGATTTCTACCTACATATTATAGCCTAACTATCTTATATTCTTCTACTTTAATATTAAAAGTAATTAAGCTGCTTTTGTAAGTAGTAAGATCTACTATAGTAGCATTTTTAGTGTTATCTGTAGTTAGAGTATTAAAGAGAATAGGCGCTTTCTTTAGAAGTTTAGAGAAGAAGTTAATTTTAATTATTACTAGTATTTTAGAGAATTTAGTCTTAAAAGTATTTAAGATGTAAGATATAAGATATAAGATAAAGAGAAGTATCTTCTAAGTGTAACTTTTTATACAAGAAGTTGCGTAAGACAGCTATTCTCTAAACTATAGTATTAACCTCTATATTAGCATTACAACTATAGTTGTCTACCTAGTTCTACGCTAATAAAGAGGCTTCTATTTAATACTATACTGCCTTCTAAATTCTAGCTCTTCTACTAATAAGAGCTGCCTATTATTACTATTAGCATCTACCTAGCTTTAAAAGCTTATCTAGATATATATTTCTAGAATTTTAATAACTCTGTAGCTCTATAGCTTACCTCTAGCACTTCTAAGTTTTCTAAGTTTACCTCTAAGTACACTAGACAGTTTCTTATTACTATTACCTTTACAAGCACGTTGTTAATACTCTAGATCTATAGTAAACGTTATAGAGAGAGTTTTATTAATAATACTTACTACTATATTATAGTAAATATAAGGTGTTTAGAAAATACACCTATATTAAGATTACTATATAGAGTTACTAGACTGCGTTTTGTTACTCTACTCTGCATTAACATTCTACTGTAATAGAGAATAGTAGTCTAGAAAGAATTATAAAATACTTTATAAATAAAGAATACTTCTCTTCTTTTTCTTTTTTTTCTCTATTTAATAACTTTCTATTTTAAAGAACATCTTATATCTCTAAGAACTCTATATACTAAGATACTACTCTAACTAAACTTAATACTAATACTAATATTTTCTTTAAAATATCTCTTTCTATAATAAATAATATTATAATTAGTACTTCTAATAACCTCTTTAAGAAGCGTCTTATTATTAAGTATATAATAGCTTTTACTATACTAATTATAGTAGTAAGTAACTATAAAAATAGTTTAAGTACTATTTTTATAAAGATTATAATAACTTAGTTATTATTATCTTTTTATTATTATTAAGCTTTGTTAAGATTACACTTATTATTATTTCTTAACAAATTAGAAAAATTCCTAGTAAATCTAATTGCTTACGTAATTAAGATTTTAGTAGCTAGTTTTAATCTACTACACTAGAAGATTCTAAAACACCTCTATTTGTCTTAGCCTAGTTAATATTAGAGTTATTACGTAATTTAATAACTCTTATCTTCTTATCTCTCTTTCTGCAATTGCTAAAAGATCTAGTAATAAACTAATTATTAGTCTATGCAATACAACGCATAGACTAATATAATTAGTACTAGTCTAGATTATAAATCTAAGAGATAAGAAGAATTTAGCGGACTTAGATTATAAATCTAGGAATTAATAGGAATTAAGCGGATTTAATTATAAATCCTTATCTCTAGGCAGAAATAGGCGGATATTTACGCAATTATTCTAGTAGCTATTTTCTATAAAAGAAATAGCAATTCTCTATAGTTATTCTTTACCTAGTAATAATATTATTTTCTTTTACCTACTATCTACTCTGCAATTACTTTATTATAAATCTTTATTAGTTATACTATTTATTATAGTATTTAACTACTTTATTCTAACAAAGCTATATTCTATTATTAGAGAATAGTTCTTGTTATCTATCTATTCTTTACACTTCTTATATTCTATAATAACTAGCTAGTAAAAGTATAATAAATATCTATTATATTAAAGCTGTTAGCTACTTAGAGAATAGATTTAAATAATTCTTTATATTACTTTCTAGAATTTCTACTATTTAGCTTTAATTTTCTTATATCTTTCTAAGATAAACTTTTTAAAACATATTATACAAGCTTAAAAACTAATAGAGTTTAATAGTAATAGTATTAAAAGACCTATTTTCTACTTCTATTCTTATAAGATATTTACTCTTTTTTATTTTATATTATAAATTAGTAAAACTTTAAGACTATATATTACGTTTTTAGAAAGTTATAAAATAATATATAAATTAACTCTTTTTTCTAGAGTAGTAAATATATTTTACTTTTAAAGCTTTTTAAAATTAGAGTTTTATTAAAAGTCTTTTGTAAAAATTAATAGTAGTTCGTTAAACTAGATATAGAGTCTATTTTGTAATCTTCTCTTTAATATCTAATAAGTCTAGAATTTAGTTTAGTCTAATTAGAAGAGAAGTACTACCGTTACATATATTATATTATTTCTCTAGACTATAGAAGATTTACACTTAATAATAGTATTTAATATACTAATAACTCTTTTAATATAGTACTATAAAGAATAACTAATTTATACACTAGTATAGATAGAAATTTAATCTCTTAAATAAAGATTTAATTTATACTAAGTATTATAGCTTATAATTTGTTTTTTTATAGATATTAAATTATACTATTAAATTCTTAAATATATAGAGTAGAATCTAAAGTAGTTCTAGATAGAATTAGATACTTTACTTTTTAGCTACTCTTAAAGATTCTATCTTAAATTTCTTAAGATATTAAACTAATATAGATCTAAAAGCCTACACTAGCTACTTTTATATAGTTTACGCTTACCTATTATAGTAAAATATTAATTTAAAGTAGAGTAATAAAACGTAGTCTAGTAATTTTATATAGTAATTCTAATATAGGTATATTTTCTAAATATATTATATATCTAAGATTTAGTATACATTTAGTATTTAAGAGAGATATATTTAAAAACTCTAGTAGATATAAAGATAATATATAAGTTCTATTATATTATTAAAGTAAGAGTTATTAAGTATATAAGAATAAATATAAAATAAAAATATTAAGTTTTTGTTAAAGTTAGAGAGTAGTTATAATTGTCTAATTATAGATACGTAATCGCTTAGCTCTTAGATATATAGCTAGAGATTTTATTCTAACTTTCTTTTATAGTAGAATAATTATAATATACTTAATTATCTCTAATTATTAATTGTCTCTATCTCTAATAGTTTTAAAATTATATAATTCTAGAAATATTCTATTTAAGGTTTTAAATATAGTAATAGGTTTAGAAGTTTTTTCTTTCTTTTTTACTATACCTTACTTATAATATAAGTAAGTATAATAAGTAAATAGTACTCTCTATATAGATAATAAAAAGACTAAAAGATATAATCTTAAAACTACTAGTTTTAGTATACTTATTAACTATATTAACTATAGTGTCTTCTTATTAGATAAAGAAAATAAAAAGTTAAAAAGATAAGATATTTCTAATTAAAGTAAGAGATAGAAAATAGAGGTAGAGTAACTTATATAAGCTTTGCGATAATAAAGTAACTTAGTAGAGCTTCTTAGTAAGATAGTAAGATAATATAACTAGTAAGAAATTATTTTTATATATACTTCTAATTATCTAGAAGACTTATAAATAGTTTAAATATATAGTATTAGATTTAAGCTACTCTAATATATTATTAGATTTCTAAGAGTAACTTCTAGAATAGAAGAAGCTCGCCTTTAGTACAAGAGACTTTAGTATATATATTTTAACTATAAATTCTTAAAAATACTACTTTAATAGTTTTAAGCTAATAAGTATAAATAATAATACTATAAATATCTTAAAAAATACTACTAAGATTTTCTTATAGAGTTCTTTAGTATTAGAATAGCTTTAGAATTAGCCTAGATTTAAAAGCTTTAACTACTTTAGAGATAGTAGCACTAAAGTATTAAGTATTAGCTTACTTAATAATATACTTCTAAAAGTATATAAAACCTTTAGTTAAATATTCTTTACTACTAGTAAAGAACTCTACTCTTTTAGAACTAGCTTATAGGCTAAAGAACTAATAGTTTACTAGTAATAAAAAATAGAATAGATTAATAAAAAGACTTAGAAAAAGATTTTTTATATAATAGATCTTCGAGTAGTTATAGAATATATATTTTGCTTAGAATAGTAGTTTATCTTCTTTACTACAACTAATATAGTGTATAGTATAGTAAGTAAATTAACTATTACTCTTATTTTAATCTCTAGCTATTAATTAAAGATTGTTTATAGAAATACTAATAATATTATATAGTAAGAAGAAATATTTTAATAGAGATTACTAATCTTAATACTTAATCTAGCTTGCTATTTTTTTACAGATTAAAACTTATTAGTATTATAGTATAGTACTTTTTAACTACTACTTAAAACCTTTAAGAAATTTAAAATATAAGTTAGGTATTTTACTAAAAAGATCTATATTCTATAGTAAAAAAGGTATTAATAGATAGAGTAGAAATTACATTTTAGTATTAGTATTTAATAACTTATTAGACTTTTTATAAGAGTATAGATTAATATAGCTAGCTTTAGAAATCTAAATATAGAATTATAAGATTACTATACTTTCTACTTTAAATATTCTAGTAGTAGTATACGTAATAGAAAGCTAATTATAATTTAATTATATACTTCTAAATTTTAGTTTCTTTTCTACCTAGAAAGCTTTTTTTAATATGTTTACTTATAATCTATATAGTAATTAGATTTATTATCTTCTTTTTTAACTTTTAAGTCTTATATAAACTTACTTAGAGTATATATATATTATTATTATTATTAAAAGTATTTTTCTACTACTAAAGTAAAGAATATACTATTATAAATATTCTCTTTACTTCTATAAAAGTATATTAATTATAGATTACCTAATAGAAAAATCTATATAAGATTAAAGTAAAATCTACTCTTCTATTTGTAGAAGGTCTACTCTATATTAGAATTTTCCTATTTTTAGCCTATATAGTCTAGTTATATACTCTATTATAAATTTATATATAGTAAAGCTTAACTAGAGATATACTACTATAAGCTAAGTACTAGCTTATTAGATTATAAAGTAGACTAGAAAACTATCTTTCTATAAATATTAGTTTCTTTATACTTTATTTTAAATAGAAAGTATAAAGAAAACTTTAGTTTAATTTTTTACTTATTATATCTATCTAGTATTAATAATATTTACTATATCTATAGTAGTATTATAAGACTTTCTCTATTATTTCTAATACTAGAATAGTAGACAATATAATAAACTAGTATTATATAACTATTAATCTAATATACTTAGAAAGATATATAGTATAAAAGGTTTTTCTTAATCTTAAATCTAAATAAGAAGTATAATATAATAAGCTTTATATAGTTAATAGTAAGGTATTACTAAAGTAGAGTATAAGTTTAGAGTAGAGTAGTACTACGTAGTAAGTAATACTCTAGAATAATCTATTTATAGGTAAAACTTTCTAAAATCTTAAATAGCTTAAATCTACTATAAATTTCTATAGAGATATTAGAATACTCTTTATTATATTTATTATTAATATAGTAGTTTAATAATAGTAATATTATTATAATAGAAATAGTAATATAGACTTCTTTAGTAGAGTATAAAATAGCTTAAATAATAATAATTACTTAGCTATTTACTAAATAAGCTAAAGAAATATTATAATATTAATTAATTTAAATATAAAGTATAAATAAGCTTTTAGAAATTATTACAAAATTACGAATATAAACGTCTTAGTAGAGAAATAAAAAGATACATTATTATATAATATAAGACAAAAGTTAGTTTTTTAGCCTTTAAAGTAGATAGATAATTATAGTTTAGCTATATAAATATATATTTAGGTTAAGCTAGTATAACACTATAGGTTAAGAGATCTAATTATATTTTATATATTTTAGTAAAAAATAGTAAAGAAAAGATTATATAAAACTTTATATATTTACAAATCTCTTACTTATATACTATCTATTAATATTCTTTTCTATACTTTTTAATAATTCTATAAATATATAAAATAGATATAAAAACTCTTTAATACTAAAAAGAGGTAGTAAGCATAATTGTAGTAGCTATTAATAGAATAGAAAGCGTAAGAGTAGCAATTATAAGTTAGATAGCTAGAATATAGTAGAGATTTAGATTAATTTAAGTTATATATTAAACTATAGTAGCTAAAGAGCTAAGAAAAAGCTAATTAAAAGTATAGTTATAAAAGTATAGTAGTAAAAAGCGCACTTTAAAAGAAATTTATTTAGTATAAGAGAATATATTCTTAAATATCTTCTATCTAAATATATTCTATCTAAAGTCTAAAGTAGAATAAAATAATATAAGTAATTTTTGTAAGTTATTTTAAGAAGCTAAGTAAGTAGAGTATATACTACTATATATATATATATATAAGCGCTAATTTAGTATAGAAAGATTTAAGCTCTTATAAGTATTAGATCTTATAAATTTAAATATAGTAACTATTATAAGAAGAAAAATTATAAAAGTAGTAAATACTAAAATAATAAGCTTACTATTAAATATAAAGCTTATAAGGTTATTTAAGAAGTTTATTAAAGATATTAGAGTATAAAGTACGTATATATATAAAGTATAGAAGTAAGTAAGTACTAATAGTATATAAAAGCTTATAATTACTTTATAAGCGCAGAGCTTTAAAAATTAAATAAGCTAGTATAGTATATATTAGGTAAACTTAACCTAAAGAGTAAGAATAAAAGTAAGTTAAAGAAAAAAATAATATTAAGTTATAGAGCGTAGGTAAAGACTATAAAAGATTAGAATAGTCTAGTATTATACTTAAGTATCTAAGCGCTAAAGCGCGTAATATAATATATTAGTTAAGTATTATATTAGTATAAGTATTTATATATAAGTAGTAAAGTATTTATATATAATAGTAATAGTAATAGTATTATAATATTACTAGTAATAGTATTTTTATAAGAGTAGCTAAATATAAAGCTATATTTAGTATATTAGTATATATATATATAATAGAATATAATACGTATAGTATAAGTAAGTAATTATATATTATATAGTATATAAAGTAGCGCGTAAAGTAAATATATAGATATAAGTATAAGTATAAGTATAGGTAGGCGTATAAATATATTATAAAGGTGCTAGCTAGATAGCTATCTAAGGTAGTAGGCGCCTAAGGCGCTACGTAGTCTTAGTAGACTTAAGAGTTAAGTAGGCGTACGTAAGTAGGTTATTCTAACTTAGACTAGAGAGTCTAGATTAAGAGCTCTTTAATACTAAACTATTTTCTTATACCTAATATTTATATATTATTTAAAAGATAATACTTATTTCTTATAGCTTAGAAGTATAATAAAATTTACTACTATAGTAAGCTTTACTAGTATTATATTTAGTATATTTTGTGTTTAGCTTTTTATAAAAACTCTAGAATAGACACTTATAAGATAACGCTAAAAGAAGAAATCTAGTAAAGAACTTTTATTTACTAAGTAAGAGATATATAGAAGCTATTACTACTATTTCTAGGCGCTTTATAGCTTTATATAATATATATTTATTTATAGCTCTATAATAATAGTTTTTTGTTCTAAAATTATAGTAATTCTAGAAAAATAATTATATTAGTAAAATATATTAAGTAAGAAGCTAAACTAATTAGTATAACTTCTAGTAAATTAATATTAGTATAAATTTATTTAGAATATAGAATATAATACTTTCTAAAGCTAAGAAAAGATAGCGCTTTACTAGCAGTATATAGTAGTATAAGAATAATCTAGTACTAAGCTATACTACTTAAAGTTTTATTATAAATAGAATTTATAGTTAGTAAAATAGAGCTACTAATAAAGCTAAATATACTAAAAACTTACTATATTAATAGTAGTTACTAGTAATTATATAGGTATTATATAAGTATATTAGATAATTTTAAACTATTTTAAGAGTTTATACTAAGAACTAGCTTATATAATTTGTTAAAGTACTAGATAGTAATATTAAACTAATACTAGTATTTTTTAAAAGACTTAATAACTATTAGAAATAAAAGATTAGTAGCTAGTAGTTTAAATAATAGAACTATAGTTATCTAAATAGTTATTAAAGTAGTATAAGTTTTAGTTTTTTAATTTATTAATATAGACTAATAAAAGAGGTCTCTAAGCTTAGAGTTAAGTCTAGTATAGTAATATATTACTACGTTAAAGTATAATTACGTAACTACTTTTTTCTAAGAGAGTATATTATTAAGTCTAACTCTTAAATCTAGATAGTATAATATAACTATAATATTATAAGTTTCTAAAATAACTACTATTCTAGTGCTCTATTTTAAGTCTAGAAGGTATTAAATATAAGAAATTTCTAGTAGTACTCTAGTAAGAACTTTAATTAAGACTTTAATTTAAGATATAAGATAATACTCTTAGTATAATTTAAAGACTATGTTATAATTAACTCTAAGTTTATTTAACTTCTATTACTCTTCTATAGTGTGTAGTTTATTATATATTCTAATTAGTAGGTTTTTAAGAATCTTATATTTATAATAGTAAAAAAGTATAGATCTAAGAAAAAGTTAGTATTACTATAAAATCTAGAAATAGCTCTACCTATAGTGCTAAAATACTCTATAAAACTAGCGTAATAAGCTCTTTAGAGTCTACTACACTAGCTAGCTAGTATAGAATTTTATTAGCTATACGCTTACTTATATAAGTAATTATATTATATCTTATACTACGTGTTATTATTTTACTCTTATCTAAAGTCTAAATATATTACACTTTATACTATATACAATTATTTTACTTCTATTTAGTATTATATAGTAGATTAACGTAATATATTATATTAGATTACTATAGTAAGCCTACGTAAAATGCTAACTCTCTAGGCTATCTAAAGTTTTAATATTTCTTAGCCTCTACTTACTATAGTAACTTAACGTAAGTATTACGTAAACCTACTACTATAGCTTTCTAAACTCTACCTAAACACTAACTTCTATAATTACTTTATTTTAAATAGCTAATTAGATTTTATAAGCTTAACTAATTAGCTCTTATACTTTTATTCTAAGTTATTTAGATATAAGATCTTACTTTATAAAGAAAAATCTAGAAATAGCTCTATATATAGGTACTAAAATTCTCTATAAAACTTAAGTTAGGCGTAGACTCTAAAGCTTACGCTACTAGCTAGCGCGTAGAGTCTTTTTAGCTATATACTTTACGCTACACATAATATATTTACTTCTATCTTAACTTTTTTACTTTTATCTAGTTAACGTAATATATTATATACTCTTACTACTATAGTATATATATAATTATTCTAAGTTTTAGTATTTCTTATTAACTTATAGTAGTAAGTATATATAATATATTATATTAATCTACTACTATAGCGCGTGTACGCGCAATTATTCTAAGTTTTAATATCTTTTACTAAGGCTTAGAGTAGCTAGCGCTACACTAAAATACTAATCTTTATAATTATTTTATCTTAAATAGCTAATTAGATCTTATAAGCTTAACTAATTAGCTCTTATACTTCTATTCTAAGTTGTTTAGATATAAGACTCTACTTTGTAGAGAATAATATAAGAAGTTATTTTTAGATTAGCTTTAAAGAAAAACTTAGTTATATTAGTAGCGTACTTAAAACACCTTAGCTAGCTTATATTAGTATTTTATAATAGATTTATCTTCTATTTAATTTTAGATATATACTTCTTCTAAGATATAATTAAAAAAACTATTATAAGCTATTCTATCTTAATTTCTAATAATAGCCTATATTATATAAGCTAGTTAATGTACGTATATAAGCTAATAGTAACTTGTTTTCTAATAATATATACTCTTTTATATATAAAAAGTATAGAATTTAGAAGTATTATATATAATATTATTAATAACTTAATTAGTAGAATATTCTAGTAAACTTTAGAAAATATAATATATTAAAAGTATAATTTGTACTTATATACCTTAGTTATCTCTAAGAGATAATTTTAAACACTATTTTAATAGAAACTTAGTTTAGAGAACTTAGTAATTTATAGATATTGCTAATTTTCTAAACTTAAATCTTAACTAAGAAAGCTAAAGTATACTATATCTAGTAAATATAATAGCTTACTATAAGATATATTTTTTATATAAATAAAGATAGTATATAAGATAGTATTAAATATATGTATATATATACGTATATACTTATAATAGATATATATTATCTACTTCTTAGCTTTAGATCTTTCTTAAGTACTATATATTTTATCTATAGATAGTCTCTATTAATATAAAAATAATAGGTTTTATTATATAACTTTTAAATAAATAAATTACTTTAAGTTATAATTAAAATCTAGCTAAGAAAATTTATAGTATCTACCTCTAGTATAAAAATACTAATTTTAAGTAGAATTCTATTATTAAGAAACTTAAAAGCTAGCTATTTCTTTAAGTATAGGCTACCTTAGTCTCTTTATAAAAGGTTAAGATAAACTTTTCTTTTATAAATAACTTTAATCTTTAATATATAACTATTACTAGAGAATTTCCTATATTATCTAACTTATATAATTACTAATTATCTATTATATATTTATAGAATTTTAAAAATATAATCTTCTACTATTTCTTTAAATATATAGATCTAGATATTATAAAGATTATAATAACTTAGTTATTATTATCTTTTTATTATTAAGCTTTGTTAAGATTACACTTATTATTATTTCTTAACAAATTAGAAAAATTCCTAGTAAATTAAATTGCTTACGTAATTAAGATTTTAGTAGCTAGTTTTTATCTACTACACTAGAAGATTCTAAAATACCTCTATTTATCTTAGCTTAGTTACTTTTAAAATTATTATATAAGATAATAACTCTTATCTTTCTTATCTCTCTTTCTATAATTACTAAAAGATCTAGTAATAAACTAATTATTAGTCTATATAATACAACGTATAGACTAATATAATTAGTACTAGTCTAGATTATAAATCTAGAAGATAAGAAGAATTTAGTAAACTTAGATTATAAATCTAGAAATTAAGTAGATTTAATTATAAATTCTTATCTTTAGGTAGAAATAGGCAGATATTTATATAATTATTCTAGTAGCTATTTTCTATAAAAGAAATAGTAATTCTCTATAGTTATTCTTTACCTAGTAATAATATTATTACTTTTTACCTATTATCTACTTTATAATTACTTTATTACAATCTTTATTAGTTATACTATTTATTATAGTATTTAACTACTTTGTTCTAATAAAGCTTTATTCTATTATTAGAGAATAGTTTCTGTTACCTCTCTATTCTTTACAGATATTAAAGATAGTTTATATTATCTTTAAGTAACGTCTCTAATTTATATAAAGTATAAATTTATAAATATATAAGTTAGTAGTTTAAGCCTAGTAAGCTACTCTTATTATATAGACATTAAATATTTAATTTATAGTATTTTCTAAAGTGTAATTTAATTAGTTCTCTTTAGTAAAGAATATAAATTTATATTTATATTTCTTAGTCTTAAAACTTCTATATTTTTATTTATAGAGAGAAAGTAAGTTCTAATAAAAGATCTTAAATTATATTAAGAAAAATTTTATTATATTTAGTTACTTTACTATCTAGTCTACTAAAGAGAAGTGCGTCTAAAATTATAGGTATTAGACTTATATAGCGCTAAGAGCTTAAACTATATTTTATTTTAGAGCTTTATTAGCTATAATTCTTTACTAAGATAGGTATTTTAATATATACCTTATACTATTTATATTATACTACTTATTATCTTAAGATTTTAAATTCTATACTCTACGCTAAATATATATATAATTACTTTTATCTAAAAGTTAAATTCTACTTATTATTACTTAGTCTTAAGTAAAGTAGTAAGCTAATTAAAGTATTCTATTTACTTATAACTATAGCTCTTAAACACTTATACTCTCTACTAATACTAATTAACTTATAGCTTAAAGAATAGAAGCTTTTATTAGCTAATAGTTCTACTTACTATATTTAAATATAATATACGTGTTAGCTAGTACTCTAGTACTAAATTTATTAAATAAGCACTTATTTTAGTTTTGTTAAATTTAATAATCTTATCTATATTAGTAAGTCTTCTATATACTATACGCTACTATAGTCTATTACTTATACTATTTATTAAGCTATTACTATACTAAAGCCTTCTATATAATATTCTTATTATTAGATATATACTCTATAAATACTATTTTATTCTTATTTATAATACTAAAATAACTTATCTTAACTTTTAGCTTTCTTATTTCTTTTATCTAGTACTTAAAGTAGTATACTACTTGTATAGTATAAACTTCTTTACTAATCTATATAGTTTTTAGAGTATATTTTTATCTTTTTCTTTTAAGTATATAGTCTTTTACCTTTATTACTACTACTATAGCTTTACTATTAATATTTAAAATATTATAGTAATATTTAGTAGCTATAAAAGTAGCTATATAAGTATTAGAAAAAGCTATAGATATATATATAGAGTTATAATAGCTATAATAGCTTAGAATCTTAAAGTATTAATATATATTTAATTAAGTATACTTAGTATAGAATTTATACGCTATATTATAGTAAAAGCTAAAAAAAAGATATTATAGTAGGTTAATAAAAAAAATATCTTATAGTTTTTAGATTAGTAAGAGCAGTAGTAATAATAAACTAATAGTACTATCTTAGTATTCTAAGTAATATTTAATATTAAAAAGCAAAAGAAAACAAAGACTTAAAGTAGAATCTTATACGTAAGGTTCTCTTTTTCTTCTATAAGTATACTTTATAGTCTTAGTTATTTTTATACTTAAAAAAGCTTATAAAGTTTTATAGTAGTTATTATAAAAAAACACTTTCTAATAATTTAGAAATATTTTTATTTATAGCTTTTATATAGAGGTTTTAGTCTAACACTATTACTATATATATATTACTATAAGTAGAAAGAGAGCCTATTTTTAATATATAATTAATTTATCTAGAAGTGTAAAAGCTTTATTAGCTCTTATATACTAAATAAAATTATATATAAACGTAATATAATAAAGTATACTCTAGAATAGCTAGTTAGATTTAAAATAGATATACTTTAATAATTTATTCTTAATTAAAGAAAATTAAAAAGTTTATAGAAATCTTTCTAGTTTATATCTAAGAAAACTATTCTTAAATAGAATAAGAAATATACTTATTAAATTGAACTATACTATAAGAAATTAACTTCTAAATAAGCTAAAAGTCTCTAATATAATAGAATAGTTTTATCTTTCTAGATCTCTAAGATGTTATAATTATAGTTCTTTATACTCTTCTTCTATTTTATAAAGCTTATTTAGAGTATATATTAAGAATTCTTTCTTTTCTAAATACTGTCTAAAGAAAATAAACTTTATACTTTCTCTTTTTGTTGTATAAAAAATTAAGTACTAAGGTAAAAATAAAAACTAATACTTTTCTTAATTTATACTATAATAAAGATTCTTTTACTAGAAATAACTATTATTTCTATAGAGATAAGTAGAAAGAACTATTTTAATTATTTTATAAGTTAAGAATTTTATCTTAAGCTCTATTATAACTTAAATTCTTTATTTAAAATTTTAATATAATAACTTAGTTTAAGCTATACTTTATATTCTTTATCTATTCTTAAAAAATATATTCTATTAAAAATAAGATTCTATAGTATATTTTCTCTTTTTTCTTATAATAAAGAGTAGAACTAATTTACTTTAAAAGATTAGATTTATCTACTTTATTATTATGTTATTAGATTAATAATACTTATTCTCTATTACTAAATAAGGTATCTATTCTAAAAATAACTAATTACCTAATAGTTATAACTAAATTTTCAAACCTATTATACTACTCTAGAGAAAGCTATTTCTATTTCTTAGAACTATAGTTATTATATATACGCTAGGTTTCGCTTATACTTTACTTATAAGCGCCTACTTCTTATTATTTAAATTATCTACTAGCTAATATACCTTTCTTTTTATTAACTTAAGCTAGCTTTACTAGAATAAAATATTAAAATTTAAAATTTAAGTAGCTTTAATAACTATATAACTATAAAAATATATATAAATTACCTTTTATATACTAAAAAAGGCTTACTTTTAAGTTTTTTATTTTAAATAATAATAGCCTTAATAGAGGTATACTTCTTACTAATTATATTAAAGTAATTTATAAAAAGCTTTAAGAATACTAGTTTATTTTATATATATTTTATTAAACATTATATACTAGAATTATTCTTAAAGTATAAAAGTTTTACTATAGAAAATCTAAAAACGTACTACTACTTCTTTTAGCTATAAAGCTAAAGAATATAGTAGTACTTATATATAGTTATTATAAATTCTCTCTAGGTCTAAGAGATAGAGCCTATAGCGTACTTATCTAAAATTAAATAATTAAATAATTATAAAATTATCTAATTATATAATTATGCAATAACGTGTTACTATATTACTTAATAGTAAACTTAAAAAATCTTTAACGTAAGCCTAGATTTATAACTTAAGATACTTATATCTATACTACCTCTATAATAATTACTACGTATATAATTATAATAGGCTAACTACTTTATATTTATTATATATTACTAATAGCTATCTAGACTATTAACTAGCACTAGCACTAGCTTTATATAATTACGTAATACTAAAAAGAAAACTAAGTAAGTTTAGCTACGCTAGTATAAAGTCTTTAAACTAATCTAAGATAGGAATATAATATTTATATAATTACTAGTAGCTTATATTCTATATATAATTATCTATAAGCTAGCTATATTAGCTATATTACGTAACTACTACTTACTTTCTATATTTACTTTTACTTACTTACCTACCTACTTATTCTTTATTTATACTAATAACTTCTAAGCTTTTATAGCTATAGTCTAAACTTTATAATACTACTTAGATTATTTATAATAGTATACTATACTTACCTAATATAGTCTTCTTTAAGACGTACTACTTATCTCTTAGTTTAATAATTATATACTTAATAAAGATAATAAAGAATTTTTACTTTCTACTTATTATATATACTATATAATATAGCTTTAATAAAGTTATATTTTTCTACTATTAGAGCTACTAGTAGTACTTTAAAAAAATATAGCTTTTATTTACTAAAGCTATATATACTATATATCTATAAATCTTTATTTAGTATATAAAAGATCTAGCCTCTACTTTATAAATAGCTTATTTAGTATAAGAAAAATAACTAATACTTTAGAAGTAGTATTAAGTATCTTTAGTATACTTTATACTTTTAGATTAAATCTAGTACCTAGATTCTTTTATATATTTCTAATAGTAAATAGTATTTTACTCTTAATAAAAAGAAAAGTCTTACTTAAAATTGTAAAGAATAGATAGGTAACAAGAACTATTCTCTAATAATAGAATATAGCTTTGTTA
The DNA here is from genome assembly GCF_023758015.1 of Alternaria viburni. Lineage (NCBI taxonomy): Eukaryota > Fungi > Ascomycota > Dothideomycetes > Pleosporales > Pleosporaceae > Alternaria > Alternaria viburni. The sequence continues at coordinate 34,831 of NW_026055829.1, forward strand.
GAACAAAGTAGTTAAATACTATAATAAATAGTATAACTAATAAAGATTTGCAATAAAGTAATTGCAGAGTAATAATAGGTAAAAGGTAATAATATTGTTGCTAGGTAAAGAATAACTATAGAGAATTTCTATTTCTTTTATAGAAAATAGCTAATAGAATAATTGCGTAAATATCCGCCTATTTCCTGTAAAGAATAGAGAGGTAACAAGAACTATTCTCTAATAATAGAATATAGCTTTGTTAGAACAAAGTAGTTAAATACTATAATAAATAGTATTAACTAATAAAGATTGCAATATAATTGCAGAGTAAATAGTAGGTAAAAGGTAATAATATTATTGCTAGGTAAAGAATAACTATAGAGAATTGCTATTTCTTTTATAGAAAATAGCTACTAAAATAATTGCGTAAATATCTGTCTATTTCTGCCTAAAGATAAAGATTTATAATTAAATCTACTTAATTTCTATTAATTCCTAGATTTATAATCTAAGTCTGCTAAATTCTTCTTATCTTCTAGATTTATAATCTAGACTAGTACTAATTATATTAGTCTATGCGTTATATTGCATAGACTAATAATTAGTTTATTACTAGATCTTTTAGCAATTGCAGAAAGAGAGATAAGAAGATAAGAGTTATTAAATTACGTAATAACTCTAATATTAACTAG